>NW_015740333.1:0-386 GCF_001515625.1 Sinocyclocheilus rhinocerous
CCTTGACGCACATCGTAATTGACTGATTGCTAATTCTATTAAAAAACACATTCATTAAAAAGAGGCATTTTGTGACATTAAACATATGCACATGTGATTGCGGAAAAGCGTCGTAATCGCAATCGGGTCCGTCGATAAGACTGCTCCCTAACAAGCATCACTTGAGCCATTTTTTTTTTGTTGAAGATGTTGGTTACAGCAATTACGCATTCTTTTCATTTCCCAAATGATTTGCAAAACTCGTAGAGATTATAATTGCTTTTAGCCACGCATATCTAATTTGTGTCTTTTTAAGTGTTAATTAGTTAGTGATTTGAGCTGACGTCTTTATGTAGTTTGCACAGCTGAAAAATGTTATTGAAGGGAGGCTAATTGTTTGTGTGTGT
>NW_015740334.1:0-386 GCF_001515625.1 Sinocyclocheilus rhinocerous
AAAATGAGCTGTATTATAAAAATTCTGTTCATGTTTTTCTTTTTTTAAATAAAATGTTTCGTAAAACATCAGAGGCTGTTTGTTGTGGCTTTAAAGCAAAATATATAAGAAAGAAATCATTTTAGACACAAAATCTTTTGTCACATTTTATTGATAGTTCGCCTCATCTTTCCCACAAGATCAATCAATACACAGTTAAGTCATTTCAGTCGGCTAAATGACATTGTATTAGTCTGTAAGTCAAAAAATCGTACATCTCAGCAGCTACTAACCTCAAGTGACAGGCAACAGTTATGAAAGAGTGAACTTTATTAAGAACCAAACCAGAAAAAAAAACAGGGACACGATTTAACAGTGCTTTACAAATCGCTGTATTGGTAAAGTCT
>NW_015740335.1:0-385 GCF_001515625.1 Sinocyclocheilus rhinocerous
TATATATATATATATATTTTTTTTTTACAGGTTAAGTGACAGAACACTTTTAGTAATTTATAGCATTTCAGTGACTTTTATATATGTGGCATTTATCGATTTGCAGCAGGGAGTTTGTGGGAAAGCAAGTCTATGATGACTATCGAGTTGGATTGATTCCCTGTTGTTTATGAAGATCACTAGACAGATGATGTGCTCGGATCTCTGTGACATCTTGGGTTGTTTGTTCGGCTTTGGTCTCTTAAATGGACAATTTCCTCCTGTTCCCTTGTGCTTGCTTATTAACAGGCTGATGTCCATCTAACTTCCTGTGATAGAACGCAGACACAGCTCTATCCCACTTCCGGCAAAACATCTCTCAAACACACACACACACACACACACA
>NW_015740336.1:0-386 GCF_001515625.1 Sinocyclocheilus rhinocerous
GATCAAATAAATGCAGGCTTGATGAGCAGAAGAGAATTCTTTAAACAACATAAAAAATCTTACGGTCCAAAAACTTTTGACTGGTAATGTAGCTGTAACTGTATAAGTAAACAGTAAATTTAAAAGTAAATGTAAAACAAAAATGTGACAAGTTTAATATTGTAATTGCTAATATTGCCCACCAGGGGACATCATCTGACTGTAGGAACAGTGTGGTGAAATAGTTTTTAATCATTTTAATATAACATTTGGAATTTTTTTTACCTGAGGAAGACTGCATGACTGAAACATTGTATTAAAATGTGATTCACAAGCTATAGCAGTGTGTGGGATTCTACGTGTGTGCTTATATGATTTACTTGTGGTTGTGGTGGTATTTCATTTAG
>NW_015740337.1:0-386 GCF_001515625.1 Sinocyclocheilus rhinocerous
AAAATGGTTTGCTTGGTCTCTAGCTGAAATAAAATAAGTTTGTTGTTATTATTTTGTTATATTTCAGTTCATGTTATGTCAATTAACATTTTTTTTTAAAGTTTTATATAAAAAGTTTTGTAAAGGCAAGCATCACTCATATTTTCCTTTGTTGCCTTTGTTGCTTGCATAATTCACTTTAAATATATAGTAGAATTTAAAATTCATGCTTGATAATGATAATACAGCTGTCACGATTCAGATCTGTGTGTGTGGAACGAACATTGAAGGTCTCGCTCTTTAACAGGGATGATTGAAAGACTTATTGAATCATTTAACCCTTTAGGTGCCAGGGATTTTTGGGAAACATGCTGGATTTTGACATCAAGATTTCAAAAGCTTGTGGC
>NW_015740338.1:0-386 GCF_001515625.1 Sinocyclocheilus rhinocerous
ACCGGTACTTAAGAAAACCTGGTACCGTAACGTTTTCATTTTTTTCTCTCCAGGACCGATGTTGGCCACCCGATTGAACCACCTCAGTCAGTGAGTGAGCAATTACACTAATTCAAACGAATAATAAATGAGTTTCAGGCAGATTTTTGAGTCTTTTGACCAATACACTAAAATAATCGACTGATAAGAATCATTTGTGTGCAAGTTGTACCACGGGCTTTATGCTTATGTGTAGGGGTGGGCGATATGACCAAAATCTTGTATCACGGTATGAGTAATTTTATATCACGATAACAATATATATCACAATGTAGTTATTTTTTTCTTTTAATAAGGTTTTTATAATAAAATCTTTGATACCATAGAATTTTCATAATCCTTGTCAC
>NW_015740339.1:0-386 GCF_001515625.1 Sinocyclocheilus rhinocerous
AAATGTGATGACATATTTCCACAATTATTAACACTGTAAATCTAGCAACATTTTTAAAAATAGTTACTCTCCTGTGAGGTTGTTTCTAACAGTGAGCTCTAAAAGAACTTTGCTAAGTTAGAAAACATTTTTACTTTTAAATGTTGTCATCTGTTGCTGTAGTTCCAGAATCTACCAGCAGGGGTTTACAGGAATCTTAACCAGAATCATCTACAGAAACCTGCTAACCAACCAATTTCTTTTACTTCCGGCTGAGGAATAAAGTAAATTTGATGCAATCTTTTTTCTGATTGCCGTAATCCATTTTTCTATATTTTTTCTTGTTTTGGAAAGTCATCTAAACACAACTACACAACTAATCTTTGTTCACTAAACGTGAAAAAAAA
>NW_015740340.1:0-386 GCF_001515625.1 Sinocyclocheilus rhinocerous
AAACCTGTGACCATCACGTGTGATGCTTCTCAATATGGACTGGGCTCTGCATGCCTACAGAACGATCAGCCTATCAGTTATGCCTCACACACTCTCACTGAATCAGAGATGAGGTATGCTCAAATCGAAAAGGAGCTATTGGCAGTGGTCTTCGCTTGTCAGAAGTTTTATGACTACATCTATGGGAAACCGGTCTTGGTGGAAACAGACCATCAGCCCCTTGTTACAATTCTGAACAAACCTCTACACACTGCTCCAGCACGACTTCAGCGAATGATACTGAAGCTGCACAAGTTCAACCTGACTCTTACTTACAAAAAAGGAAAGCAGCTATATCTGGCAGACACACTGTCACATGCTCCCAGAAAAGTAACAACAAAAGATCT
>NW_015740341.1:0-386 GCF_001515625.1 Sinocyclocheilus rhinocerous
TTTAAAGAGGAACCCCATGCCATTCCAAACCTAAATGACTGACTGACTTCTGTGCAGCACTAAAGAAATTGTTTTGAAGAAAATATCAGCCGTTTTGCCTATACAGTTAGTCACAAGTTCCAAAACAAAAAAGAAAGACATTTTTCATCTTTTGTGTTCCCACAGAAGAAAGAAAGTCATACAGGTTTGGAACGACATGAGGTAAATTATAAATTATAGTAAATTATACTAAGTAAATTATAACAGAATGTTCATTTTTACGTCAGCTATGCTTTAAATTTTTAGAAATGTAATCCCAGTTTTCTCAATCTGTCTTTATGTGTCAGTTTTGCAGATGTTTCCATGTGCTCGTCATGTGCACCACCCCAGAGAGAGGCTCCAGCTTC
>NW_015740342.1:0-386 GCF_001515625.1 Sinocyclocheilus rhinocerous
AACAATATCTCAGCTGCTTGATTGTTTATATCATAGCAAAATTAAATATGATAAATGCAACTATAAGGTTTGAAGATATTAACTTATAACAAGAAGTAACATTATGATTTTCTATTAAACTGCTAAAAGAGTTATACAAATTGATAAAAAAAAAAAAAGATTAAAAAAACGAATATGATTTGTTTATGTGGGTCAATGTGGAATGTATAGGGTATCATATTGAATTTGAAATATATTTCATGCTTTTCTCCTATCAAACTGCAGGTTTGTTACATTCGTAATATAATATTATTGACAGCAATAAAAACAAACAAACCAAACAATTATTTTCTAGATTATTTTCTGGAGCATAAGTCTCAAACTGCCTCAGGCTATCTACTGAAAAC
>NW_015740343.1:0-386 GCF_001515625.1 Sinocyclocheilus rhinocerous
ATTGAATAAAGTTATCAAACACTAAATTCTAAATTAAATATAAATTAATCCTTAAAGCTACAAAAGTTATTGATTTCCCCTTTTTTCTTTTGTTCTTTGATTAACACATCACAGCAGCAGGGTTATTAGGTTATTTGGCTGCTATAACTTTAAGAACTGCCGCTGCTGAATATGACGCGGATCTCACACGCATACTTGTAGTTTCATTCGCGCTTTAATATGAAATTATACAGGCTACAGCGCACGCAGCCATATTTGTGCATGCAATTGAATAGCACATGCTTTGAGCACAATATAATGGCTGACAGGACAGGAAAATTTGTTTTTACCGACATATGGCCTGTCAACATCTCATCTGACCACAGTTCACTGTGGATCTACTGAAG
>NW_015740344.1:0-386 GCF_001515625.1 Sinocyclocheilus rhinocerous
AAACTGTATTTTCTATCGCCCTACACCTAACCCTACCCCTTACAGAAGACTTTCTGCATTATAACTTTCTCAAAAAACTCATTCTGTAAGGTTTATAAGCTTGTTTCCTCATAGGGACCTAAAAATGTCCCTACAAGGTCAAAATTTACTGATATTACTATCCTTGTGGGGACATTTGGTCCCCATAACATGATGAATACCAGGTACACACACACACTCTCACACACGCTCGTACTGAGGTAGAAGGTGAATCCGGTGTCGGCTGAACTCTCTCGGGCCTCGCAGTCTCCGGACGAACTGAGCGTTGTGACGTGAACGCCATACGTTCCTGCTTCGGAGAGCTCGGTGAAGAACTCGTGCGTGTTCTCATCCACCGTCGCCGTTTC
>NW_015740345.1:0-386 GCF_001515625.1 Sinocyclocheilus rhinocerous
ACTGCTCATGTCAGAGAAGGTGCTGGATGAGTTCAACCCAAAAAATTTCTCATCATCACAAGCAGACTACAAAAGACTCATTCCAGCTATGAGATGCTGCAGAAAAGCACTGTAAGTAATTTCGCTGACTGCTGTTGAATTAAATGTTTTGTTCTGCATCACTAAACAATTAAATGACAAAATATTAAGTGAAATATTTTTCTGTTATTGCAGAAACGCTGAACTTCAAAAAATAATCTGGCTAAACATTTTGTTTTGGTAGATTTGACAGCTGTGGTTTTGATGAAACATGCTGTGGAACTGTGTCTTCTGCTCTACAAGCATCAAACTCCCATCTGACTGAGCTGGACCTGAGTAGCAATCACCTGCAGGATTCAGGAGTGAAG
>NW_015740346.1:0-386 GCF_001515625.1 Sinocyclocheilus rhinocerous
AAATGGTATTTTTGCAGCTTAATATTCACGCGTTTTGATTTAGGTGTACTGACCTACTTGTGATGTATACAACCAAAATACGTCAAATTCCGTGACATTCTAAGTTATACAGTAAATTCCGTTTTTATGACCGGATTCCGCGATTCACGGAAATCATAGCACCCTATAATTTGTAGTGATGGGAGAAACAAACCTTTTTCAAAGCTTCGAATCAATTGAACCAATTGCTACACAAAATGATTCAATGTTTTGAAGCGCTCGAAACACCACATGCTAGTGACGCCTGCTGGTCAATAGTGTGTAATTGCAACAAAAACTCAGGCTAAAACATGCATAAAAACAGCTTTTAAAAAACCCATTGCAAATGTTTTATTAAAAGTATAATA
>NW_015740347.1:0-386 GCF_001515625.1 Sinocyclocheilus rhinocerous
AACAGGCTTTTTTTTCTTAAAGTGTCTCAATTTCTCTGAGATTTTAAAGTTGCTTCCATGTCAGAACTAAATTAGATGTCACACGACCACACACAGATGGTGCACTAGATGAGCTGGCAGGAGACCACGGGAGAGAAGTTCTTGCCCAGCCCCACTTCTGAAATAGATCTAACGGAGTGCAGGCCTTTAATGACACTTCTGATTTTAGTGGGCACCATTTGTGGGTGTGTTCCACTTCTCTTTTATAGCACACATTACTGTTTTTTCTCTCTTCTGAGGTTCAAGGCCTGGTGAGGGTATGAAGATTGACACTCTGTATAGAGGAAAGACAACAATTTTGTTACTAACCTCTAGAACAGGGGTACTTAACCTTATTTAGTCCATGA
>NW_015740348.1:0-386 GCF_001515625.1 Sinocyclocheilus rhinocerous
AACTCCTGTCTTAGAACGTTTCATATGTCATTATATCCTTAAACTAATAATACAAATATAAAACTGATGTAATCTGAACAAAGTGTGCATAAACCATTTCAATATTTATTATGAGTAAAGTTTTAATGTAATTTGTTTACACAAATAACTGCTGTTCTTCAGTAGTGGGTTACACCAGCAACAATTTGGGCACTTGTAAAGTTACAAAAAGCTCCAAGGAAACAACAGTGACAGGTTCAGTGAAGAGCAAGCTTGATATGGCATGTGTAATTTAAAAAAATATCACATGTGAACACATTTCCAACTTTTTTGTCAAATTGTCTAAAAAAAAAGAAAATCACAGACTGTGATGGCGCATTTTTACTATAATTAATTAACATAATAAA
>NW_015740349.1:0-385 GCF_001515625.1 Sinocyclocheilus rhinocerous
TGTTTGGGAGGATACAGTCAATTACTGGGAGCGAGAGATTTGCATCAGACCAATTATAAAGTTCATAATCAGGATTCACTTCAGCTACTTGTAAAATTGCTTCGGATGGACAGCTGATGTGGTGGGTCACCTAACTGTACTGCAGAGGTCTCTAATAAAGGGAGCAAACACACTCTCATGCATTTGTCTTTCCTGTTATAAATCAAATCATGCAAGGAAGGAATAAAGGAATAGTTATCCAAAAATGAAAAAGGAATAGTTATCCAAAAATGAAAAAGAATAGTTCACCCAAAAATGATAATTTATAAAGATGTACTCACCCTCAGGCCATCCAAGATGCAAATGAGTTTGTTTCTTCATCAGAACAGATTTGGAGAAATGTAGC
>NW_015740350.1:0-386 GCF_001515625.1 Sinocyclocheilus rhinocerous
TTTTTTTACATTTTTATGATTTCATTTTTAGTGTTTTGTTGAATTATGTAAAAGAAATACTAATAAATTAAATCATTAAAATGTAACACAAAATAAAAAAGAAAATTTATGATTTCATTTTTAGGTTTTTGTTAATGTAAAAAAAAATTATTTTAAATATACAAAAATCAAAATGAAACAATTAAAAAATGTACAAATAATTTTAATATAAAAACAAATTAAAATAAAACACAAAAAATTAATGAAATCATAAAAATGTAACAAAATTAAATGTAAAACAAAAATTACATAATAAAAAATACAAATATTTTCATATTAAAAAAATTACATCATAAAAAAATGAATTATGTAAAAAAATAAAATACTAATAAATCAGTAAAAAAAAA
>NW_015740351.1:0-386 GCF_001515625.1 Sinocyclocheilus rhinocerous
CTAGTTTGTGGAGGCAGAATTCAGACGTTCAACGAAGATAAAACAGCAGTGCCAGTTTTACCATTTGAAGCATGGGTGTCTACATTGCTGGCACAAGAATCCCACAAAGTAAACCACGAGGGAGTGGCAGGAACTCTTCTCCGGATGAGGAAGAAAGCCTGGGTGATAAAAGGCCGTAGACTTGCCAAGAAAATGGTTGATAGCTGTGTGATTTGCAGGAAAAACAAGGCAAAACAGTGTCAACAAATCATGGCTGACCTGCCTCTAGAGCGAACAGCCCCAGCTGCACCTTTTGAATTCACCACCATGGACCTGTTCGGCCCTTATGAAGTGAAAGATGAGGTTAAGAAGAGAACTAGACTCAGAGTATGGGGAATAGTCTTCTG
>NW_015740352.1:0-386 GCF_001515625.1 Sinocyclocheilus rhinocerous
AATCAGTTGATTGCGTCAATTATACCACTTCTATCATGCTTTTAAAATCGCTTTTTAAAATAATTTTTCACAGGATATTCTTTAAAAAAATCACTTTTTGTGTTCCATGGAAGAAAAAAAAAGGTAGGTACTTTATAACAGAATTACAATGCTGCAGTGAACTATTTCTTTAATAGTCAGGATTGCTCATCCAGATAGGATTAAACAGCTATGGACTGGCTGATGGACGCAACGGACAGAGCAGAGTCCAGTCTTTGGCAGGCTGCGAAGAGGAGGACCGAGGCTAATGAGTGAAGGAAACAGCTCTTCAAGAGCTGGCAGCCTGACAGCTTCTTTGATCTACCCATTTGCACTCATTTGTGGCCACTTGATGGCTCTCTCCTGCC
>NW_015740353.1:0-386 GCF_001515625.1 Sinocyclocheilus rhinocerous
GTTCCAGTAAGATCAATGACGTCCTTTAGGATGCGTTTACTGAAGATGGATGGTCTGTTTCTGTATGCGCACACTAATAATACGAGAAGCTCTCCAGAGGCCGAAGCCTGCATTTATGCCAGCTTCCTCTTCCCATTTTATTTGCTTCCCGGTGTTCTCGTCGTCTTCAGCGGCACGTTCCTTTTTCCTGACGGATTCAGATAGGACTGTCACAATTATTCCGTTTTGGCTGCCATTTAATTGTTACACAAATAACTATGGTTCATGCATGTCTCTTCTGCTCTTATCCACTACAGTGTAAGCTTATTCACACTGAACCTTTTCACTAAATATTGCACAGAATGATATGAATAAATATATTTTTAATTCATAAAGGTCATTTAATG
>NW_015740354.1:0-386 GCF_001515625.1 Sinocyclocheilus rhinocerous
TTTGTCTGTACATTTTTAATTATGAGAACTTTTATAATGTCAGTATTTAATATGCAGGACACAAAGGAGCAAAACTAATAACAGCCTTTGTTCATTGAAAGTCACATCATGAAGTTTAAAAACAGCTGACTGACTCTGAGGCATCACTGAGATTGGCTTTATTTTGTATGTCTGTCGCCAGAGTTTAAATAATGATATGCTGGAACATGATTGATGAGATGTTACCAAGATGTGATTTCCATTCATGACACATTAGCTACAGAATTGGCTGAATTTAAATTTCACATTTTGACAGTCGTTCCAATGCCATTTATTAACCATGTCATATTAACATCTTAGCCTTTACTCTGAGTTTTCAAGATTTTGTCAGCATTTTTGTTCAATGA
>NW_015740355.1:0-386 GCF_001515625.1 Sinocyclocheilus rhinocerous
ACACACACACACATTACAGTGAAACCATGTTATTTTAGATTCAATAACAGCTAATTTACGTAGAATTATATTGTTTTATGTAATGGTGATAAAAGAGGACATGCAAATTGGCTAAAAATCCAATAAAAACTAACATTTTAAAATGAAAAGTAACTTTGGTACACAAATGGCACAGTTTTCTGAGAATGAGTCAAAACTTTCCAAAGGTACTTATAATTATTATGGAAATATCTCAGAAATACAATCATGCAGAAAGCTGTACTGTTGTCATGCAGTTGTGAGGATTTTCTCATAGCACATACGGAGGTGCAGAACCAGTGGCACCTTGGAGTAAAATACAAGCAATAATAGTGTGCATATTTTTAATTTCATAATGCAACCTGATC
>NW_015740356.1:0-381 GCF_001515625.1 Sinocyclocheilus rhinocerous
ATGACAGCCCTAATATATATATATATATATATATATATATATATTCATATATTCTACCCACATTCTGACTGCAGATTAATTATACAAAGAGACAAAAGTGAGTCTAAAGCTTTGCATCAAGGCCACAGATAATGAGTTAAATCACAGATAAAATATATAATTAAACACCTACTGTTAACGCAGTTATGTTACAGGGACTGTCAGAGTTTTGTATAAACATGTACCTCAAAGATAACTAAAGACCAAATTAAACAAATATGTGACTTAAGGTGATGAGTGGGAGAAATTAAAGTTTTAGGCGACAGCAAACTGCATAAGAAACTTCTGTTTATATCAGTCTCAGAGCCTTAGCTATTGATGGTCTAACTGCAGGCTGATATC
>NW_015740357.1:0-386 GCF_001515625.1 Sinocyclocheilus rhinocerous
ACATCTTTATTGTCTTGTCCTGTTTTCTGTTCTCATCCTTTGAATCCATTTAAGTGCCTTGTCTTTAAACATTACCCCACCCTAAAAAGAATGGGTCACATGTGTTCTTAACTTCATGTTCAAAGCCCCATGCTTTAATGGTCATTGAACCCAGGAGGTGCAGTTGACCTCTGCGCAGTTAACATGGTCTTGAAAAGCGAATACATATGAAAGGTTAGGATCGATATTAAAAGCAATTCATGCAAATGCATGCCACTCTGAAAGATGAGAAAAAAAGACAGCTCTAGTTCTGTCTGAGATTTACTAAGATCTTTATCAAATTCCAATCATAAAAAGTTAAAGACCATACCATGATCCTAACAGAAACCACCATGGTTCCTAAACAG
>NW_015740358.1:0-386 GCF_001515625.1 Sinocyclocheilus rhinocerous
CGGTCTGCTTCACTGGCCGAAACTCCACCACGCTTGATGGCTACACTCAAGGCTGCCTGAAGCCTATACAGATAAGCTGACGGTCTCTCTCCTGCATCCTGCAAGGTATTCATAAATTTAGCAAAGAGTTCGTCACCATCTTCTACCATGCCGAAAGCAGAATCCAGTAACTGCAGGTAAGCTGAAGGGGAAGCGTCAAGACTCAAGTGTTTAATAACATCAGCAGCTGGGGGCAAAATACTTTCCAGGATCTTTCGTGACCCATGAAGATCAGATATTGCAGGATCTTTCAGAATAAGATCCACATTAGAACGCCATGTATCATAATCTGTCTCATTGGCAGGTCTAGGTTTTCTCCCAGAAAACAATCTGAGTCGCATGGGTGC
>NW_015740359.1:0-386 GCF_001515625.1 Sinocyclocheilus rhinocerous
TAATACATCTTGTAAAAAGGGGCATAATAGGTGCCCTTTAAATTACCACCTTTGTGGTGCATGTCAGGACAGCCACAGTTGCTACCATAGGCACTACACCCCTCTAAATACATAAGGAAATCGGGCAACAGAATAACAATCGAGCCATTCCCACAGGGCATGTTCTTGCATTCAAAGCACAGTGGTTGCCTAGTATAAAATGCAGTGGTCTCAAGATACTGTGTTTTCTTGAGTACAGTTTTTTTTAACTACTTCTAGAGTAGTTAAGCCAATATGAAGTCTTCTGAAACCCTACAATAAGTTGTGAGGAAAATAAATTGGTAAAACTTTAGATTAGCGAACACTACTCACTATTAACTCTTTCCCCGCCATTGACGAGTTATCTC
>NW_015740360.1:0-385 GCF_001515625.1 Sinocyclocheilus rhinocerous
CGTGAAAAGCCTCTGTGAATTCCATTACGGGCCGCTCTGAAACCGCCTGGAGTTGTTTTGCATTACAAAGTGAGCGGTCCGGTTTCCGTGAAGGTTTATGGGTTTTCCGGCATGTAGCGGCTGGAATTAATCTTATCACAGCACATCATGCTTAAGCTTCAATAAACATGTGGACAATGCATCAGCTTAAAACCTTTAAACAAGTAAACATGCATAACATATATATGTACATTCACCCACATGTGTGGAATTTGAAATGACGTGTTTCCATGTAACATTTTTTAGCAGTTTTATTCAGATATTCCATTATTAGAACACTAAGACTGATATATTGTATAAAGTTGTAAAAAGGTTTCACGATAGATAGATAGATAGATAGATAGAT
>NW_015740361.1:0-386 GCF_001515625.1 Sinocyclocheilus rhinocerous
CACAACCCAACTAAAAGCACAAGCACAAGATCCAAACAGGAACGTGTTACAGATAGTGAGGCCCAAGAGGGGCACACAATCACGTACACGTTCAAATTCAGACCTCGCCCAGAGCTCTGAGAGGGCCAAACGAATGACCAAACACTCCCCCAAACAGGGCTGACTGGTCGTTTGACGATGAATTCCCACCTTTGGAGCCCCCGATTACAATCCAACCCACACCAGCACGGCCACCGAGACCTCTACCACAAAGAGTTCCACGCAGAATTTTCACAGAGGTACTGGTAAACATAAATGAGCCACAGGCGAGGTCTGTTGAGCCACAACCCACTGAACAGAGTGCTGCCTCCACTGAACAACAGGAGGAGGAATTAGAACAGATTTTA
>NW_015740362.1:0-385 GCF_001515625.1 Sinocyclocheilus rhinocerous
ATAGTTTATTTTATGTTTTCTATTTTTATATACTGTAAAATATAATTTATTCATGCGATACAAAGCTGAATTTTCATCATCCATTAGTCCAATCTTCAGTCTCACATGATCCTTCAGAAATCATTCTGATTTATCACTTTTTATTAATTTAACACATAATTTCAACCTTGTTGTAAAAATATTTTCTTAAAAAAAAACAAAAAAACCATTACCGACCCCAAACAGTTGAATTGTGTATATTATTACAAAAGATTTATTTTTTAAATAAATGCTGTTCTTTTTTACTTTTTATTCATCGAAGAATCCTGAAAAAAGTATCACAGGTTCCAATAAATATTAGGCAGCAAAAACTGTTTCCAATATTGATAATAAATCAGCATATTAG
>NW_015740363.1:0-385 GCF_001515625.1 Sinocyclocheilus rhinocerous
TGAGTGAGTGAGTGAGTGAGTGAGTGAGTGTGTGTGTGTGTGTATATAAATATATATAGAGAGAGACAGAGAGAGAGAGAGATTTTCCTTCTTATTGCACAATGTATTTTTTTGGTGACTTACTCCATCATGTGTGTATGTTTTGAGCACACAATCAAATATCCCTCTATACACCGCCTGGGTCTGCAAGCGCACCTATGACCCAATACAAAGGCATCAACTGCATCAGCAGTGTCAGTGACAGAAAACCAGCAAATCACACATACTTCAAATCTATTATCAATGAAACTCACCTTTACTGTGTCCAAAGGGTGTCCAACAACTAACCCAACAGCACCTGACACCACATATGATTAACCGTCTGTGAATCATTGAACAGTTTGCA
>NW_015740364.1:0-386 GCF_001515625.1 Sinocyclocheilus rhinocerous
ATATAATCATGTAAGGTTCAATCATAGGGGAATGTAAGATTTTCATAATGAGACATACCGTAAGTGTTAGCTGTAATGTATGTCTGCGTTGGGATTCTTCTTGTGGTTGTGTGTCGTTGCTCTTTGCCCAGTGTTTTGTGCCCATTTATACACATGCTAGTCAGTGTAACTTATAACTGTGCTAATGAAAGCATAGACATGAAAATAAAAAAGCACATTAACAAATTAAATCAGTGTTAATTAAAAGCTAGTGTTCTAAACTACCATGACTGCTGAGGGAAGTTTTTGATTAAAATGATCACAGGGAAAAGGAAATAATCCAGTTAAAGAAATGTGTTTCCTTGTTAATACAAAAGTATAATTAATAACATAAACATATAAAAAAA
>NW_015740365.1:0-386 GCF_001515625.1 Sinocyclocheilus rhinocerous
ATATAATTTATATTATATGTAAATATATTTAATATATAAACATAACATATGTTTCTGAAATATATACATGCATGTATGTATATATTTTGTCTTTTCCCCATCTTTTCCTCACAGTATCTACACAGCTAAATGAACAGACGATGGATGTTTCTACATCTCCCTTCTTCAGTGTCCCTCTAAATGAATCTGTGACCCCTGTTCCTTTGCTGAGCAGTCCAGATCTTGAAGCTCTGTGCGAAACATCTTGCACTTCTAGTCAACTCCCCAAGCCACCTCTACCTCCCTCTGTCCCTGTCTCTTACCCCATTAGCAAACCCCTACCTGCCTCTTTTACCCCAGCAGCTGTCTCTTCCTCTACCCCTGCTCTTGCACTGTCAACCACTGAT
>NW_015740366.1:0-386 GCF_001515625.1 Sinocyclocheilus rhinocerous
GTGTTTGTGCATTTATACTAAATGTATTTAGACTACTGTTTTTCAAACAAATACCTAGAAACCATGTAGTTACATTTTTTACCATGGCATTGAGGTGCTATATGTGTGGTTTTAACTGGTTATCATTATCTAAATGTATGCTACTATGGAAACCGATGGTTAATGTTAATAAAACTCAAACAGTCAGATTAATTTCACCATATAAAATGAGGTTGTTACAATTTTTACAGATGTCACTGTTTTTGATAATGAACATAAATTTACATCTGCATCCTAATTCAAGCTGCTACTACTGTCAACTCAAGCTACTGTCAAATGTGCATTTTTAAGAGACAAAAAAAGTAATATTATAAATATTGCAGCCTGCACTGCAAACTGTGCTGAAG
>NW_015740367.1:0-385 GCF_001515625.1 Sinocyclocheilus rhinocerous
GGGCCGGATGAAAACTCTCGGCGGGCCGTAGTTTGCCCACCTCTGATTTTAAACAATATTTTAAATATTAAATATTAAGTATGCTTACAAATTAATTATTTTAAATTATTTTAAAGTTAAATTCGTTTATTTTTAACAGATTATTTTCAGTATTGAAGACAGCATAATTTTTTTGGGAAAGAAACTAGCACTTTTATTCAGCAAGGATGCATTAATTAAAAGTGACAGTAAAGATTTATCATTTAAATAACTGCTTTTCCTTTGAACTCTCTCTATTCATCAAAGAATCCTGAAAAAAAAAAAAACTGTTTTCAACACTGATAATAAGAAATGTTACTTCAGCACTAAATCAGCATATTAGAATGATTTCTGAAGGATCACGTGA
>NW_015740368.1:0-386 GCF_001515625.1 Sinocyclocheilus rhinocerous
ACTTTTGCATTTTCACTTCATCAGTTAGAAGATCTTATGATTTTACACATATAATGGCTTATATTTTGGTCTAATCCTCACACAAAATGAAGCTGCATGGCTTCAGATTATATAGTGAAATGAAAAATAAAAAAAGAATATATGCATTTTTGTTAACTGAAAGTACATTAAATATATTTTAATGACTCCAAAACTACCTAAAATAAAATGAACATCTCCACAAAATAATTTACATATTTGATACATGGTATACTCAAAAACTTGCAACCATTAAACATGAAAGTGCTACATTTTTTAAACAAATTTTAATGATACCAGTTGACTAATTAATTGTGGCAGCTCTAAAATAATAAAACTAAAAAAGTATAAAAAAACATTTAAAAAAT
>NW_015740369.1:0-386 GCF_001515625.1 Sinocyclocheilus rhinocerous
GAGTCGCCATTGTGTCAAAAGGCAGGCCCACTGTCTTTGATATTTTCACAAAAAAGGTGATCATGTTTTTTTTTTTAAAGGATTTTTTCCCCACCTTATTGCACTTGTGGTCTTCCCAATCAAAAATGTCCAGCCATTTTAAAATTGCTGATGCATTTCTCTGGTTATGCTGTATTAGTATCAAATACTGGATTTAACCTTTTTGTCTACTCATTTTCTTTCAATTAGCACAGGTTTCGTGTTTCTTTGTGGAGCTGATTGATCGTAGGCCTCTTCTGAGTTTATGCATCTCTGTTTTTGAGTGAATATTGTCCAAATTATCCACTAAAAACATGCATAAACTCAGATCAATGAGGCATTCGATCAATCCGGTTCAAAAATAAACA
>NW_015740370.1:0-386 GCF_001515625.1 Sinocyclocheilus rhinocerous
TGCACTTTGGATGGGTTAAATGCAGAGCACTAATTCCAAGTACGGATCACCATACTTGGCCACATGTCACGTCACTTTGTCACTTTTTTGTTACCAAATAATTGAGATTTTTAACAACCATTAAGTATCTTCACTTAATAATTGAACAAGTTATCCAACACCTACCTTGATCCACATGTGACAAGGAATGTGCCCTTCCATTGTATGGTGCATAGACATGGTGAATAATCAGTCAAGGACAAACATATCCAAACAAATTAATCAAGAGTGGCTTGTATTAGTAATAACTGAAATCAGACAGAATGAAATATAATTTGAAATATAATAATACAATTTGTAAAAATGTAAAATCATAGATTGAAGGTAGGATCAACAAGGAAATTAAA
>NW_015740371.1:0-386 GCF_001515625.1 Sinocyclocheilus rhinocerous
ATATATATATATATATATACACACTTTTATATTTTAACTTTGAACTTTTCTTTTAGCTGTATTGTCCAGCTATATCAAGTAGACCACATTACTTCTCACAGCAGTTCTTATGAATTAATAGTCAGCATAGCCAATATGTGCCTTTGAACATGCTACACTGCCGCGATGGGCCTGGAGTCAGAGAGCACCCGATGAGAGGACACTAAATAGATTGTCAGTGAGGGAGGACTGTGAAATTCACAAGCATTGATCGAGTGTCTTTAAAGAGCAGAAAGCCTAAAGAGTCACTTCCTTTCAGAGTCAGGTCGGGTGTAGTGTGAATCTTGGCACAGCACTACTGAAAAGTCAGCAGAGACCAGGACAACTAGATGAGCCCCAGATACAGA
>NW_015740372.1:0-386 GCF_001515625.1 Sinocyclocheilus rhinocerous
ATCAGTAAGTACAATGAATGAATAATATAATCAAATATAAAATTATATTTTTTTCAAAATGCAAAGCAAACATTTTCTGTGTGTAGCTTTTAAAGTACTATTAGTAAAAAGTACTATTTTACATTTTTTACGTATTATATTATATATAGTATTATATTTTATTATAGTATTAATTTAATTTTTATTGTAGAATTATACTATTAATTTTTATTTATTAACACTACTCTTATAGTATCAGTATAGTATCTGTAAGTACAATAAATTCTCGTGTGTGTTTTAGGACAAAGCAGATCCAAGCATCTACAAGATGCATCGTCAGAAGAGGCACAAAATGCAACAAATCCCCCCTCACTGCTAACCGTGATCTTCCTGGCACTCTGAGACAG
>NW_015740373.1:0-386 GCF_001515625.1 Sinocyclocheilus rhinocerous
ATCAATCAATCAGTCAGTCAGTCAGTCAGTCAATCAATCAATCAATCAATCAGTCAAATCAGTCAATCAATCAATCAGTCAGTCAGTCAATCAATCAATCAATCAATTAATCAATCAAGCAAGCAAGCAAGCATGTATTGGGTACTGGTCGACCAATATCTGACCAGATTAAAGCTTGCTAGAACAAGAAAGCACCAGTTTTGTGTCCAATATGCATCTGATGCTCGGTGAATGGACTGTATGAGGTCCACCTGAGGCTTAGACTACCAAAATATCATTTTGACTTTAACTACAATGCTAAGCTCCAATATCTCCTTCACTTTAAGCACACATCAGGAGTGCTGCAGTATGGAGATAGAATTGTTGCATAATTCCAAATAAATAGA
>NW_015740374.1:0-386 GCF_001515625.1 Sinocyclocheilus rhinocerous
ATATGCCTTAATTAAACAGGCATAAAAAAAACATCGGTGATGATACAGCATGTATTATTTATTTCAGGCATCTGCACTACTTCACATCTATAGGCTATAGTTTCCCGCCAAAATACTATAGTCACTTGTTAAACTGCTTGAAACACTTTAAACAATTTATGTCCTTTTGTGACTTCTTCTCATGAATGTGCATGCAATGTTTTAACATATAGATGTGTTTTGGAAAGGCTGATTTTGGTTACACTGATTGTGTTGGGGTTACACCACATTGGTTTCCATGCAATTCACCAAAAATCTGTAAAAAAAAGAGAAAAAAAAACACATAGTCAGAGCCAAACAGTGCTGGTTAGTAACTGATTACATGTAATCTGGATTACGTAATCAGA
>NW_015740375.1:0-386 GCF_001515625.1 Sinocyclocheilus rhinocerous
GGTAAGAGGGGTAACCAGAGATTTCAGTAGAAGCTAATATCTCTATGAGGCTTTTATTAGAAATAGTACCAAAGACCACACTTAAATAAAGTAGAATGAGTTTAGTTAAGAATCCAGTCGTCAGCCGCACTCAATAGATCATTAGTAAATTTAACCATTGCACATCAGTGCATTAAAATGGATGAAAACCAGATTGAAATAGTTCAAACAGATTATTACTCAAAAGGTCAGTATGTACCTGAGCTTCAGCAGTCTTCTCTAATAGTTTGAAATGGTAAGTTAGAAATTGGTTGAAAATTAGCAAAGCTATTAGGCTTAGCACCAGGTATCTTTAAACTTGGAATTATTACAGCACTCTTAAGAGATGAAGGAATAATAACAATGGT
>NW_015740376.1:0-386 GCF_001515625.1 Sinocyclocheilus rhinocerous
TTTTTTTTCTGGGTTAATTCACTGGATGAAAAGCTGCACTGTGAGATGTGTCATATATCAAAGGCAGGGCATCAGTAATCTTTGCTCAAGGGCATGGATAACAGACAGATAGACATGTGAATGAGATGGAAAAAAAGCAACTCATCCTTTTCTGCTAACACCACAGAGGAGATAAAGGAAGATTTATGAGTCATCTTGGACCACATACCAGCATGCGGCCCCATTTTTCACATGCTCCAAAAATTGGTGCTGGAAAGCAATCTGCTTGTCACTGTGTCCATCAGGTACTTCAGGAGGAAATTGGGTCCTTCGGGCCTTTTACTCCACAGTCAGCTATTTTCTTTATAGCGGTTTTGTTTTTAATGGTATCCATAAATATATGTAGG
>NW_015740377.1:0-386 GCF_001515625.1 Sinocyclocheilus rhinocerous
ATTAGCAACATTTACCATTTACTAGCCTTTACTGTGGGGTGGGTAAAATGGGGCTTAAAAAAAACGTAAGAAAAAAAAGAACCGTTGCACACTTTCATTTATTTATTTATAAGATAGTTAAAACAATTTAAACAAATAAAATTTCATTCATGTTTTACACAGGTTTTGCGTAGTTCACGATTGGTTAAATTAATTGATTGGATGAGGAAAATGTTTGTGAGTGTTGTAGTTGTCAGACTTAATGTCATAATGTTCATTCTTCCATGTTCGGCATCACACCTGCAAGTTAGCATGTTCTGGTATTAAGAGAAATTATAAAAACAATTAGATTGAATCTTAATACACACACAAACTGTGGAATTAATGAATACGCTGCAGCTGAGCTG
>NW_015740378.1:0-386 GCF_001515625.1 Sinocyclocheilus rhinocerous
ATCATGATTTATCGTCAAACCGGTAATCGTTACATCCCTATATACAGAACTTATATCAAATCAAATTTTATTTTATAAAGCACATTCAAATTCAACCTTGGTTGGCCAAAGTGCTGTACATAACAGTAAAAAACAAAAAGTAAAAACAGGAAACACAATAGAATTACAAAAGTTTGAAAGCACAAGAGAAAAAAAGATTTTTAAGCATGGATTTAAATTCAGCTAATGTAGAAGCAGTTCTAACACGCAGTGGTAAGTTGTTCCACAACTTTGGGCCAGCCACTGCGAAAGCTCGATCACATCATGTAGTTTCCAAATGCTTTGTTATGAGAAAAAAAAGCAAGAAAATAATTTAAAAAAAGGAATACAAATCCTAAAACAAACCA
>NW_015740379.1:0-386 GCF_001515625.1 Sinocyclocheilus rhinocerous
TGAAGCTCCTTTTTTCCTTGCAGACGTCCTTCACTCCCCAGCTTAAGACACCAACCTATCAAAGATTTTACAGATATTTAAAAAGTTCCTAGTTCTCAGCTTCTCTCAAATTATTCTTTAATTTCACTCTGTAATATGTAACGCATTGTACATGAGATTTTACAGCCACATCATCAATAATGTTTTCATAAGGAAATCTCACCTGAACCACTCGACCTTTTTTATTCACATAAGTGGCCCCACCTGATTCTCCTGTTACAAAATAACACAACACAAGAAACTATATAAGAATTGTATAAATTAATTTTAGATCTCTAATGATTAAAATGTTATCAATAAATACAGTAGATTAGAACCAAATACAAGCTGTCACTTCGATGGCAAAA
>NW_015740380.1:0-386 GCF_001515625.1 Sinocyclocheilus rhinocerous
GTCACTTTTGATCAATTTAATGTATCCTTATTCCATAAAGTATGAATTTCTTTTGAATGGTAGAGTATATAGACAAACATGTATTAGTATGCACTACAGTATATCAGCATAATCATACTCAAGATTTGGAGATGTTAAGTGTATGTAAGCTATAATTCAGGAGTCTCTGTGTCTGTGTGTTTAAGAACCTAAGGGAACGATCACAGAGCACAGGGCACAAAATTAGTTTAGTGAAAATTCACTTTCACTGTTCCGTGCTGGTGGAATGATCTTGAGTCACTTGTAATTTCAAGAAACATCTACAAACTCATCTTATCTAAGAGCAACTTACTGAATACTCTTAATCAGAGGTGGACAGTAACTAAGTACATTTACTTGAGTATTGT
>NW_015740381.1:0-386 GCF_001515625.1 Sinocyclocheilus rhinocerous
ATTCAATACAAATGATAAATTTGTATTGAATCATAAAACACAGAATCCAGGACAAAATAAAATGAAATCCAGAATTTAGGGGAAAATAAAGTAGATTTCATGGTAGCTCTGTGGAGCTTAATTGTGAACAAACAAATAATCTTTACAATTATTCTCAAGGTCTAAAAGACATGTTGAAAGCATTCCCCATTAATGGTTAATGAATTTTGTGATAACTTTATTGTATGATATGGAAATAAATAGGGATGTAATGATTAACCGCGAGCCAGTTAAAAATCGATCTAAATATGTGACGATTCAAATCGTTTGAGATGCTAATCAAATCGCGATTCAATTAGAGGTAGGAGTTTATATGAATGTATGTCTGGGGGGAACTTACTGTCTTT
>NW_015740382.1:0-386 GCF_001515625.1 Sinocyclocheilus rhinocerous
ACTCTGACCCATGTCTCCGACTCTTGATGCCAGAGTCAAACAGAGCGAGTGAAAAGGAAAAAAAGAAGAGAAGCTTCAGAAGGCCTTTGAGGTGGTGTGGGAGAGTGTGAACGCAAGCGTACGTGTCAGGTTTTTCAGACTGGAATTAGCACATCTTTTGATTTCAGCATCATACTCCAACCTGCAGGAGCTAAAATGATTATAACTTAGGCAGACAGATTCAAGAGACAGAGGGATGGGTTTCGAAAGAAATTAATGCTTTATTCAGCAAGGATAAAGTAAGTGACTGTAAAGACATTTATGATGTTACAAAATATTTCTATTCCAAATAAATGCTGTTCTTTTAAACTTTCTATTCATCAAAAGTAGTGAAAAAAAACGTATCA
>NW_015740383.1:0-385 GCF_001515625.1 Sinocyclocheilus rhinocerous
AGTATCATAATTTTTCTGTTTTTTTATTTATTAATATTTTTAATTAGATTTTATTTTTATATGTTTTCATGTTAAAGTTTAGTAATCTTGTATTTTATATTTAGTCTTTTTTGAATTTTTTTGTAATTTTGATTTCAGTTTTAGTAACAAAAATGAAATAAAATAACTAAACTAACTAAAAAAAGTTTCTTTTTTTAATATTTCATTTAAGTCAACATTTTATTTTAACATATATGTTTCCATTATTATGCAAAATCTAAAGGTTTTCTTTGTGATAATTTGGTGCAAAAAAAGTGAATCAAAGTGTGAACTCCCTTTGGAATGTTAGAAATGCAAACAGGTTATCTATCTATCTATCTATCTATCTGTCTGTCTGTCTGTCTGT
>NW_015740384.1:0-386 GCF_001515625.1 Sinocyclocheilus rhinocerous
ATTTTTTTCCTATGCTATAGGATTTGTTTGATGTATTATTAGAATGACCACCAAACAGATATTTTGGGACACAGTTTGATATTTGGCAAGAAAGCATAAACTGGAGTGTAAACATCTGTTTTACAGTGCTATTTTTATTACAAGATAAATGTTATTTTATTACTCCTGTGCATCTGCATATTCAGAAAACAACAGACTTTCACTTCAATGCAAATATGCATGAGAGCATATTGTAACAGTATGCCCAAAAAAAAAACCTGCCCACCCAGAAACACATAAAAACTATCAGGGAAACTTTTCAAATCGAAAGAGTCACTCCTGTTAAAACTTATAAATGATCATGCTTTCCAGGTCTGTGCGCTATTCTGGGTTTTCTAGCATAAAGT
>NW_015740385.1:0-386 GCF_001515625.1 Sinocyclocheilus rhinocerous
ATTGTTTTCTATGTCCACTGTATATATTAATTAATATTTTTTATCTTATTCAATCAAACATGATTAGGCTATAACGTACATATTAAGCATACTATGTAATAAAGCATACACAAAAGCTGCCTTTAAAATCAGCAGATAAAGGTATCCCAAGCAGTCAGGATGTTACATAAACACTGGGTTTGAATGTGCCTTAATGCCTTCCATATACAGCCATTGTGTGCGCTACAGGACAACTAGAGGAAAAATATCTGGGCTTATTGTCCTGTTTTGTCAGGTTGGGCATACAGATGAATAAAGCTTTGAAAGTTCTGTTCAGCCTCCTGAACCCTCAAAGTTTCATTATCATGCACAAAGTTACAAACCTTCCACACAATGGAGAAAATAGC
>NW_015740386.1:0-386 GCF_001515625.1 Sinocyclocheilus rhinocerous
TAGTTAATACATTAACTAACATTAACTAATGGAACCTTATTGTAACGTGTTACCGTTTGCAGTTATTAATAAACATTCTTTTTCCTTACATTTAAATATTTTTCTATGCATATTTTTTTGTTATATAAAAAATTATCGTGTTGTTTACATTGCACGCATACTTTTATTTTATTACTATTTTTTCCTTAATTTATCTTCCAGACCAGTTTTAGAAAACCCGCCCAATCGCTACTTAAAACTAGCCCAATCGGTCCCCAGTTAAAAATCGCATTCTAGGGGCTAAATATCACGTTGCTGAAGTCGCTTCAACCTGCGTACATGAAAAACAACTCGCGGCAACTGTGTTAAAGTAGCCCAATTCCCCGGGAAAACCGCGGACTTGGCAA
>NW_015740387.1:0-386 GCF_001515625.1 Sinocyclocheilus rhinocerous
ATGGTTGTAGCTTTAGTTAACTATAACTATAATAAGTCTGCCTGATAAGAGTTCAGATTTTCACTTGAGACTTATGACTAATGTTTCAGTAATGCAAACAAAATGAAATTCTATTTTAATTGTATTTATTTATTTAATTCATTCTGATGCAATCCCTCTGCTCTAAAGCCTTGTTCTGAGTATGTGTGTGAGCATGTCTGGTGTGGCTCTGATGGCCTCCTGCTGTAATCAATCAGAGAATCAGAGCAGCTGAGGCGGTTTCATAACTCATTTCACGTCTCTTCTGCAGTTCCGATGCATTTTCCTGCTAAAAGCTCTGATTGAGAGTGTATTTCTATCATCCTGAGGGAGACAGCGGCTCTGTAATGATTAACAAACCAACACAC
>NW_015740388.1:0-386 GCF_001515625.1 Sinocyclocheilus rhinocerous
GAGCTAGTTGCTTAGGACCAGCTTAGGACCAGCACATGAACAGCTAAGGACCAACTTAAACTAGTAAACGAGCAGCCATGCTTCAAAACATACCTAACAAGCATATGCTGTTTTTGTTTTTTGTTTTTCAACATGGTATACAGAATTATGATGATTTTTAATGCAGCCCTATGAGTTTCCATAACTGATTCTGTTATTTTGCTGTTTATCGCTGTGAAGCTGCTTAGACACAATCTGTATTGTACAAAGAGCTATAGAAATAAAGGTGACTTCACTTGACTACTCTGGCTGCATGTATGCTTATGAGCGGTTACATAGCTCCTTATGGAGGGAAGGAGGGCCTTCTCAGCACCATCAACCAATGAAATGCGGTGATTATATAAGGC
>NW_015740389.1:0-385 GCF_001515625.1 Sinocyclocheilus rhinocerous
AGAAAGGAAAAAATGAAATCGCATCATATGACCCCTTTAACTTGTGGTTCCATGAGTACATGGTTCAGTCTTCCCTTCCCTTTTAAACACTGATAATGGGTGGTGTTATATCACAGGTCCTGGTTGTGCTGTAATTTTTCAATAAAAAAAGAAGGAAATATATCAGAATGTTTTACTTCTTAGTTGTTGTCCATAAGTTTTTATATCATAAATAGTGTAATGACTTGAAAGAACAAACTTTAATCTCAAAGGAAAATGCGAATCTTCTAACATGTATTGAGATATTCTTGTCAAAACAAACTCAAAAATGGAAAAATGAAAGGAAGGAGTAAGAGAGCTTATCATATCCTGAGTGAAGAAACTAGGACAGAACTGGCTGAAACCG
>NW_015740390.1:0-386 GCF_001515625.1 Sinocyclocheilus rhinocerous
ATAACAGCCTGTGCCATCCTCCATAACATCTGCCTTGGAGTTGGTGACATCATGGCCCCGGAGGATGAGCACGAGGAGATGGCAGAGGAGGAGGATGAGGGGGAGCATGCTTTGGAGACAGTCAGTGGTGCTTCATGGTGTGACCAGCTGTCTGCAGAGGTGTCTGCCTTGGAGGAGGTACCCGCTGACCACGACTATTTGTAACAGGCAAGTAAGACAATTGTAAAGCTATGATGCCTAAGACAAAAATTTTATGGACCATGAAACATCACTGTTTTGAATATGCAAGTTAATTTAATTTATTCTTCCCTTTCTGAAAACATCTCAGTGACATGACAGCTGTCGATTGTGTCAGCCCTGCAAACCTGTTGGTAGACAACGCAATG
>NW_015740391.1:0-386 GCF_001515625.1 Sinocyclocheilus rhinocerous
ATTCATATTTCCCCATGAGCTGATTCGCTACACTAGCTTGTTATGGAATGTCATTTTCTTCACCATAATGGAATTGAAACATGATTTTCAATGGCAAACTTTGGTTAACCAATTCTTTTGGTCAACTATTTTATTTATACATTACAAACTGCAAATGCCTTGAATTTAAATGTGCTGTATTTGTGATACACATTAGAGCTGATGAAATTCACTATAAGTTGTCAATGAAGTATATTTTCAGCAATCTATGTCTAATGCTGGTCACCATCAGCTTAGGTGTTGGTACTAATGGAGACCCTTATAACTGGCCTAAAGGGGTTTCAGATGAGCATGTGCAGGCGGACGCTGTTATACACTCACAGCTTATTAGTGACAGGAAATGTACT
>NW_015740392.1:0-386 GCF_001515625.1 Sinocyclocheilus rhinocerous
CAAACTCGAATCCCATTGGTTGCTAGTGAATATTTTTGGGTCACACGGTTTGTTTACCCGTAATTTTGCGTTTGAACGTTCACCGCGTCATCGCGTTCTCGCGGGAGTTTGGTTTGCGCACACAAATTCGCATGTTGTATTCTTAATTGCTTCATGTTCTTACAATAATGTTAACGTTATTATTTTAGGATATGAGTGAAACCTAATGTAACCCTGAAATGAGCTGTAATTGCCGTTTGGTTGATTGGCGAAGGCGCCACATTCCAGTCAAGCGCTGTGATTATATTGCACCCGTGTGAACGCTTTCGCCGCCAGCGACACTGCGTTTGACATAAACAAACATGGAGAATGTGTGTGTGTGTGTGTGTGTCTCTCTGTGTGTGTGT
>NW_015740393.1:0-386 GCF_001515625.1 Sinocyclocheilus rhinocerous
TAAATAAACTTGCCTTGCCTTAACTCCTGGCTTCTACATATAAACATTGCTGTTATTGCAGTTTAAGGAAGTTATTAGGTTTAGAGTTTAGGACACTTTCCATTCATCTTAATCTCTCTTTGCAGCCATCAACAGAACAGGACCTGAGGAACAACAGATTATTAGATGACTTAGTTCAGAGCTTCCAAGCAGCAAGGTAAATTTGATTTCTGTTTTAAATCTGAGCATTTATTTCATACATTTATAAGGATGCTGTTTTTTTTTTAGTGGACCTATACAGTAGGGCTGTCAAATTTTTTTTTCAGAATATTCGTCGAATTTAAAATAAAAATCCACAATTGTAGGTGTGCGTTAAGGAGGCAGCCTTATCAGTGGCGCACAAGATG
>NW_015740394.1:0-386 GCF_001515625.1 Sinocyclocheilus rhinocerous
CACTCCTGATTCATTTTCTGCATAGAGCTGCAGTTCAGTTACGCAACACAAACGCTGTCAGTGTGTCTGACTCACAGCTTCTGAAACTGCTTTCTATTTATAATAAAAATAATAACATTCTAAATAATTATAATAATTAATCAACCTGTTAGAACATCTGTCAGCCAATCAGAATGAAGAATTCAAATGTTTTATTTTATTTGTTTATTTGCTCAGTGCTCAAAATATTATTTTGATATTTTATGTTTTCACATTTTAGTTTTAGTAATTATGTTTTGTATGTGTCTATATAGTTTTTATTAATCTTATTTATTTAGTTGTAGTTATTTTAGTGCTACAAACAACAATGAGAAATGTTGCATTGGCAGCTAGTAAAAATAAAAAAA
>NW_015740395.1:0-386 GCF_001515625.1 Sinocyclocheilus rhinocerous
CACGCCGTCTGCTGAAGGTTCGTCAGGCTCGTAATCCTTTGATGAGGATTCGTTTGCACAGCATTAATTTCATGCTCGCTGGCTCTCAGAGCTCACTTACACCTCAGCATGAGTTCTGAAACCCGCGCCTGTGTGTGCTGTAAACACGATCACAGAAACTGCTGTAAAGCCAAAGCCAGGCGCGTCAGTGTTTGTGGCTGGAGCGTCAGTAGATGACAGACGAACCCTACAGACTCATATCTCATCAGCAGAAGGACCGTCGTTTACATTGTGTCTCTTCTGCTTGATTGACATTCACTTGTGCTCATTGTTGGTGTTGTTTTAGGATCTGTAGATCTTTCACACTTTTCCTCTTTCTGCAAATGTTGATGTGTCTGATAATGACG
>NW_015740396.1:0-386 GCF_001515625.1 Sinocyclocheilus rhinocerous
GCATATCACACGCATATCACACGCATATCACACACATACCACACACATATCACACGCATACCACACGCATATCACACGCATACCACACACATACCACAGACATACCACACACATACCACAGACATACCACACACATATCATAGACATACCACACACATATCACACACATACCACACATACCACACGCATATCACACACATACCACACGCATATCACACACATATCACACGCATATCACACGCATACCACACGCATACCACACACATATCACACACATACCACACACATACCACACACATATCACACGCATATCATAGACATACCACACACATACCACACACATATCACACGCATACCACAGGCATACCACACACATACCACACACA
>NW_015740397.1:0-386 GCF_001515625.1 Sinocyclocheilus rhinocerous
CATATCATTAATGCTGTTTAATTATATATGTATGTGTGTATACGTATGTATGTACTGTATATATAAGTATGCCTGTATGTATGTATGTTCAACTGCTTGTTAACACAAATATCTAATTAATTAGCAAATCACATGGCAACTAAATGCAATTAGACATGTAGACATGGTCAAGACGTTCAAACCGAGAATCAGAATGGGGAAGACGGGGGATTTAAGTGACTTTGAACATGGCCTGGTTGTTGGTGCCAGTCGGGCTGGTCTGAGTACTTCAGGAACTGCTAATCTGCTGGGATTTTCATGCACAACCATCTCTAGGGTTTACAGAAAATGGTTCAGTGAAATGTCCAGTGAGAGGCAGTTCTGTGGGCGAAAATGCCTTGTTGATG
>NW_015740398.1:0-386 GCF_001515625.1 Sinocyclocheilus rhinocerous
CCCAACTAATTAGATTTTACAGTGTATATATATATATATATATATAAAATATAGGTCTAATATATACTGTGTTTTAATTAATTCAAATAAGAAAGCAGTATGTTTTATAACATTTATGATATAACATTAATCCGCATCATTACTGTATTATAGAAATCTTTCCACTAGCGCTTTTGATAAATAATGAATCATTCCTAAATATGCAATGAATATTTGATATGAAATAAGGAAGGCTTCTGATGCTATTTTTATTTACATAATTTATAGATCCATTAAAGTAAATGATCTCCTACATTATGAATTCTGGCTGCATTTTTCATGTTTGTTTAAAGTTTTTATGTTTTGTTCTGTGATCAATTATTTTTTTCCTTCATTTTGGATAAAAG
>NW_015740399.1:0-386 GCF_001515625.1 Sinocyclocheilus rhinocerous
CATTTCCGGATCACTACCAGAGCTACCGTCATTTCCTGCCATCAGAGCTCCAGTCACAGTCCAGTGTTGCCGCCCGCCTCCTCGTTCGGCCGCCTTAATGGTGGTTTGCAAACAAACGCGTGTTTTAACGCCACCCGCTGGACTGGAGTGTGAAGCGTCGAGAGGAGGGAAATAACACGGGGAAAGTAGCGCGTTTAGGACATATAATTATAACATTTACAAAACACATGTTCAGCTCCCTTATTTTTAACTAGTAAATATTCAAAGATTCACATAAAAGAAAACTGCTACATTTATGCTGTACTAAAAATGTGACCATTTATGAAAGTATAAGAGTGCAGGCCCAGACAGCAGCTGACTTCGCGCCAGATCTGTTTTAAAACCGG
>NW_015740400.1:0-384 GCF_001515625.1 Sinocyclocheilus rhinocerous
AATAATGTTCTTTTTAGCAGCATCATATGACCCCTTTAAGGGTGCTGAAAGCAATGATAAGAGGTCCTATAACAATACCCTGAATTGCATTCTCTGTGCTGATTTTGTGAGGAAATCTGTGGATATGGATTTAAATTGGTAAAATATATCAGATTGGTCATAGTACTACAATTCTATGCGCTGAAAGCAGAATCAAATTAACCAAAATATTAAAGCCAATATCAGTGCTGTTATCGTTAACCAAATCTAAAAAGCATTAATAATGGTTTTGCGTTAATTGAAATAATGGAATGAAAATTAAATGTTGCCTTGGTATCTTACTGAAATTAAGCTGAAGTACTAAAATTACCGTATTGGCCCGAATATAAGACGACCCTGATTATA
>NW_015740401.1:0-386 GCF_001515625.1 Sinocyclocheilus rhinocerous
CATGACCTTCATCAGGTATCTTCAAACATCAAAAAAAGTCTGAATTGTGAAATGTAAACTTTAGGGAAAAAGTCGTAATTACCTATTTTATATTTTTATTCTGTGGTGAAGATAAGCTTCTGTAGTAAACACTGTGATGGTGTCAAATACTGCTCTCTTTGAGCAGCTTGTCAGCTTCAGACTCTTGGGACTAACTGTTTGACCAAATTACCATGTGGCTTTGTTTTTAACTTTCGTTTTCTGCCTATGCAGGTGGGATTTTCGAGACACTTGAGAATGAACCGATTAGCGTGGAGGAACTCGCCTTCAAATTCGCTGTAACCAACATTAACAGAAACAGGACTTTAATGCCCAACACCACCCTCACCTACGACATCCAGAGAATC
>NW_015740402.1:0-386 GCF_001515625.1 Sinocyclocheilus rhinocerous
TCCTCTCCCTCCTCAGATGAGCCGCTGGGTTCTCCAGCTCTTCCCTCCTCCAGTGGCGTCAGCGGCGGAGTGGCTCAGACCAATTCCTACGCTTCATCTCCTCTCAGTCTGTTCCGTCTGCAGGAACAGTTTCGGCAGCACATGGCCGCCACCAACAACCTCATGCACTATCCCGCCTTCGACGTGACCACGCCCTCCTCCTTACCCTACCTGGGTGTGAACGTGAACATGGCGTCTCCGCTGGGATCCCTGCCGTGTCAGCCCTACTACCAGAGCCTGTCCCAGGCCCAGCAGATGTGGAGCAGCCCTCTGCTGCAGGGCTCCGGTGCTCTACCGGCCCTCAACAGCAAAACCACAAGCATCGAGAACCTGCGTCTGAGGGCCAA
>NW_015740403.1:0-386 GCF_001515625.1 Sinocyclocheilus rhinocerous
TCAGGATGACTTGCTG
The DNA here is from genome assembly GCF_001515625.1 of Sinocyclocheilus rhinocerous. Classification (NCBI taxonomy): domain Eukaryota; kingdom Metazoa; phylum Chordata; class Actinopteri; order Cypriniformes; family Cyprinidae; genus Sinocyclocheilus; species Sinocyclocheilus rhinocerous. The sequence continues at coordinate 17 of NW_015740403.1, forward strand.
CTTCGTGGGGAGAGATTTATTATCCCTCCCGTTTTGCAAAAATTTTATGTAGGCCAGCTACATCAGGGCCATCCTGGCATTGCAGCAACAAAGCGCAGGGCTAAGGAAACAATGTACTGGCCATCGATGTACATTGATATTGACACTGAAATCTCTCGTTGCGCACCCTGCAATGCACTCAAACCTCATCAGGTGAAAGAACCACTGCAGCTGCATGAAATCCCGGATCTTCCCTGGTCTTTCACGGCTGCTGACCTATTTGATTGGCATGGAAAAACACATTTAGTCCTTGTGGATTCCTTCTCTGGCTGGTTCGAGCTGGACTACCTTTCTGACATGCGAAGCAGCACAGTCATTGCGAAGTTGAAAA
>NW_015740404.1:0-386 GCF_001515625.1 Sinocyclocheilus rhinocerous
ACTGTCACTTTTGATCAATTTAATGCATCCTTGCTGAATTAAAGTGTTAAAGTCTTTGATAAATGTCTGCTTCTTCCGTCTCCTCCATGTTCTTCTTTGACAGAACCTGCCATACGGGACTTTGGTAAAGAAAATGTTCGCAAGCTACGTGAAATCCAGAAGCGCTTTCGAGAGCTGGAGACGCAGAGAGAACATGCCAAACCTGTGCCGGTTAAAGCACTCTGGATCTCTCCAAAATACCAGGATGTTTCCTCCAGAGTAATGGCCCAGTTACAGGTGAGCAAGTTAGAACTCATTTTATTCATTCATATTATTCCCTTGATGATATCTAAGTAGTTCAGTGCAGTAACAGTGAGTTTCTTTTACTTTCTAGTGTGTTCAAGTTT
>NW_015740405.1:0-386 GCF_001515625.1 Sinocyclocheilus rhinocerous
CATCAGGATGCTTTAGCATTTACAAGTCAAGTGACCTTTATTTTTTATAGTGCTTTATACAATACAGATTGTTTCAAAGCAACTTCACGGTATAAAACAGAAAAAGAACAGAAACAATCATGCAAACTTCATCAAATATGAGGCATATTCAAATTCTGCTGTAAAGCAGCTCTAATAACACAATAGTGTCATTATTCAGCTCCAGACAGTTCAGTTCAATAACTGTTTAAAGTTCATCAGTTATGGAACGAGTTCAGTGATAAGCAGTTTTGCTGAAGACAGCAGTGTTGATATTTATCTCAACTCAGTTCAGTGTTCAATAAGAGTCAATGTTGCAAGATTTGTCAATTATGAACAAACTAGATTCAGCTATGAAGCAGTTCTAC
>NW_015740406.1:0-386 GCF_001515625.1 Sinocyclocheilus rhinocerous
CAAAGTTGGGTTGAAACAACCCAGCATTTTTTAGAGTGTAATAATCAATAGTGAAAATGAGTAAAAACAAATTTTGTTAATGATTAGTGAAGTCTTTGAGTCTTGGTCAAGACTTGGAGTATCCAATTAATCTGAACCAGTTCCATCCGCATGAACCCTGAATGATGACCACTGTGACCAATCACAGATATTTATTTAGCCTTTTTGACATAATCCACCCGCTTACCTCGGTTTTCCATTCCTGCGTCAAGATCACAGCAGCAGGTAGAGGTTCCTGAGGAAATAAGAGATGGATTGCTTGATTAGCAACAAACACTATATAATTTCACCAACACAATGGCTGCAATGTATTTTAAAGGTAGGTTAAATCTGACAATGAATGACAC
>NW_015740407.1:0-386 GCF_001515625.1 Sinocyclocheilus rhinocerous
CAGTTTTAACTTTATGATAGTCCCTTCTGTCCTCCATTGTAAGAGCTGCATATGCCTCCTGGGCTTTGCCTGTAATCACAGTTTGAAGCAGAACAATTCGAACCGCATTTGGCCAATTCCCTTCTTCAGCTATGGTCTCAAATAAAGAAAAAAAAAACATCAGGGTCATTTTCATTAAACTTAGGGAGCGGTCTTAAATTACCCGCCAAGTCAAAACTACCCGACACATTTACAGCTCTCTCACTACCCTCTGAGAATGGTTTTCCTTCCTTTACCAATTTTAAACGTTCCACATGTAAATCAAAATCCCGCACAGATTTTTCAGCTTCCAACCTTTTCTGTTCAAATTCGCGCTGTTTGAGTGAACTTTCGGTTTTTAATTTTTC
>NW_015740408.1:0-386 GCF_001515625.1 Sinocyclocheilus rhinocerous
TGTTTTTGGGGAGAAACTGCTGCCTGTGATACAATTTGAGCCTGTGATACAATGTCTGTGATCCATTTGTCTATGATACAATGGACCTGCAGCATTTACCTGAGGGCAGCAAGTCAAAAAGACAGTGTTTCGAAATGTTGGCTGATGACCCTCAGGACAGTAGCTTTTCTTGCAGGTGGTTTTACCTGAGGATCCTCGGGAAGTGGAATCTCTACTGTGCCTTCTTGACTACTTCTTGACGTTCTTGACTACTTAACAATGGTATTGGTGGGATGGGTGGGGGCACAGTCATGAGTGTAGTCAGAATACAGACACGGACTCAACACAAAGCCCTGTGGCATACCAGTGCTGAGTGTGAGGAAGGAAAAGAGATGGTCCTTTATCCA
>NW_015740409.1:0-386 GCF_001515625.1 Sinocyclocheilus rhinocerous
CCAAAGGCCTCCGGGAGACGAGGTGCTGCAGTCTCGCCCCAGGCACTTTTGGAAAAGCAGTACCCTTGGAGAAGGAAAAAACAAGCCCCCTCTCTCTCTCTCTCTCTCGCTCTGTCTCTTTCTGGCTCAAACATGTCCACTATGTACATGTGCATGTGCATGTGAGCCTGTAGAGAGACATACAGTGTGTGTCCACATTAAACTGGATCCCACTGACCCACATAAAATAGACAACAGCAAAAACAACTGTAAAACTCAGACTAGAGTTTCTCACCATTAAAGACTAATTATGAAATATGGATCTGCATATCAGTCTGTGTTCTTGGCAATTGGTCAATTGAATGTTCCAAAGCTGTTAACTCATTATTTAAAAAATTATATATATA
>NW_015740410.1:0-386 GCF_001515625.1 Sinocyclocheilus rhinocerous
ATACAGGTGGAAGAGGATTAGACCTTCAAATGAAATAATGCAGCACTGATAGAAACATACATGTACACATGAGTAATGTTGAATGCGGTATTGTATGTTTTGTATTTATCTGAATGCTATTTTGGATTTTTTACAGGTGAAACAGAGAAGGGAGAAGAGGCTGATGAGCGCTCCAATGAGGTGGATTAGTAAGAATACAAGTCTATAGTATAAGACCATCATGATGTCAAGATTAAACTCATCCATAATGAAGCAATTAAAATATTGCTAATCATGACTGTGAATGTAATTTAGCACTTATATATCAAATAACATAAACTGAAAGTCTAAAATGAAAATTTAATTATTATGGGCTACATGTACACAGATTCAAATCAGTGATCTAT
>NW_015740411.1:0-386 GCF_001515625.1 Sinocyclocheilus rhinocerous
CCATATCTAATTAACCCTAATGCTCCCCTCAGTGGTTTTCAACTCTCATTCTTGCTTTGCATCCAAGGGTTACCCTATAAAGCCCCTTCCAAATTGTTTCCTGTTGTCATATCGATTCATTCAAATTGGAAGACTTAAATGCCTGGAGATGCTGTGTAGATTATGTGGGAGACTCTTGTTCCCCCTAAAACTCAAATGATGGCAGATGCAAGGACCAGTGTGCATTAATGACTGTGGTGTCAACTGACAACATCTGTGCGCTCTTAGAGCTTTTAGCTGCCAGGAATCTCTAGACGCCAGAGCCAAATCAGAGCCATTAGCCCTGCTTTATCAGAGCATCTCTCGACCAGAGTGGGTGGGTTTTCCAGGCCTTCAGAATAATGTTC
>NW_015740412.1:0-386 GCF_001515625.1 Sinocyclocheilus rhinocerous
TAACGTTGTCCTGCCTTGTGTTTTTTTGCTTTTATGCTGTGAAACAGGGACACATGGTAAGTAAAGTGAGATGAGGAGTCATATATTCTCATATATTATATGATTTCACAATATTTTGATGGGGGGAAACTAATCTTAGATGCACTGATATGTTTGACACTATGCAGACGGACACACTTTTATCGCAGCGCCAAAATTATTGTTTGCATTTCCTCCAGGCCTCCCAGACCTGTGACCAGTGGAAATGAATGCATGCTCTCTCACTCCATGCCTTCCTCAGGAAACCCTTACTCCAGCAAAACGTGAGTCTGTTACTGTACGACACGTTCAATAGGAGTATGTGTACAAGCATAAATCTGAGCTTAATGCATTCAAGCTTCACCTCA
>NW_015740413.1:0-386 GCF_001515625.1 Sinocyclocheilus rhinocerous
CAACACACATTTCAGTTCAAACAACTTGTAAAAGTGCATGTGGCAAACGATGACCCCTTTAATAGCAAATTATTAATACTAAATTATTCATTCTTTTGAAATCATTTAATCAGTCGGCTGAGGCTGTTAATCTGTTGCCATCGATACTGAGGTACCAAAGGCTGGTACTGTACCGAGGCCAAAGTCTTTGTATCAATCCAGTCCTGCAGCAGACAGATGGAGCTTCCGCTACAGCCAAGTGAATTTACTTAGTTCTACATCATCTCAGCCTGGCGAACACACAAACCTCTGAATGTTTTTATGCAGCTAAACAAACCATCATACATAGCAAAAGATGTTCACCTCTCTCTCACATGGGCAGGATGTTGTCTGACGGCTTTTGTGTG
>NW_015740414.1:0-386 GCF_001515625.1 Sinocyclocheilus rhinocerous
GCCACCGCTCCTGCAATGTTTTCACTGGAGTTTCTGCATCCACAATGTCACGTCTTCGCACTGAGAAGGTCTGGTCCATCTTTGATGCAATGAGACTTGCACTAGGGTTCAGTTTCTTCATTTCTTCAACCAGGAGCTTTCTTGTAGCCTCTTGGCTGTCTTCATTCTGCCCCTCAGGGAGTTCTGGTAAGTAATTTACCTCATACCTTTTTGGCCTTTTCAAGCTTTTTGATGCCATTCCCGGCCCACCTGTTTTACCCCCATTTACACCAACCTCTACACAGCCTGCTTTTCTTAGTTTAGTGCGATAGTTTCCCATTTTGTATTTCAGGCTATGCTTCCAGCCAGAACACCCATCCGGTGAACCTCGTTCCTGAAGGCAGGGA
>NW_015740415.1:0-386 GCF_001515625.1 Sinocyclocheilus rhinocerous
AAATCAAGACTTTGTAAAAGAGCATAATAGGACCCCTTTAACGCTAACACTGCTGAATTATTTTGTTATCATTAAAACATGCAAATGCAAAATAATTATATAAAATTATGTAACATTATTAAATATATAAATTGTTATTACTATATTTATAAATATTTCAATCAATAATTAAAATATTTTCTTTATTGTGCATTTTTCTAAATCCTTATTTGCAGGTATTAAATCACATTTTGAATGTGGTCTTAGACTTTTAAACCTCCCCTGTATGTCCTGATGGCTATTTGTTGCTTACTACAGCATTTTGCTTTCAGAACTTTGCTTTCAAAACTCGCTGAATCTCTCCTAGTTAGGCTGAGGTGTCAGAGTTAGTTTGAGTTCCTCACACT
>NW_015740416.1:0-386 GCF_001515625.1 Sinocyclocheilus rhinocerous
TGTGAGGACGTCATCCCAGCCTGGCGGGAATTCATCGGTCCACCGGATGTCGAAGAGGCCAGGATGCAGCAGCCGGAGAGGTACTTCATTCCCAGGAAAAGAAATATATAGACTTTATGTAGGAGTGACACATGAACATAAGCAGTCCCTCTGACATTTGCATTATGGTAATGCAAAGAAAGATCTTGTTCAAAAATCCAAATCTCAAATCCAAATCACATTAAATAAAAAAATACAAATATCTGAAAATAACTAGAATAAATTTAAGCTGAAGTACTTAAAATTACTAAAACTGAAATAAAAATAAAGCTAAATAGAAACAAAAAAAAACAAATACTATAACAAAATAACTCACACAAACTAAAATTAAAATAAAAACTATAAAA
>NW_015740417.1:0-386 GCF_001515625.1 Sinocyclocheilus rhinocerous
ATGCAACTGGCTCCTATTTATTTTCTCCTAGCACTAAATCACACAGACTTCACCCAATCAGACGTGATAAAGATATTCATGGAACAGTGTGTATGACTGTCACACTGCGGAAAAGAGCCCAGAAGAGCTGTGAAATGAGATCGAGAATAATCAGTGTAAGAGCTAGAATAGTAATGCTGTAGAAGTGTGCCTTAGAATAAACAGACTCTTATGTCTTTTTGTTTTACAGGTTGAGTTGTATTCATGATTTAAGCCTTTAAGACGTAGAAAAAAAACATATGGAAAATTATTTATTTACACAGATTAATACACAGATATGAATATATATATACATATGTATATGCGGTCGCCGTGATTTTGCCAAGTAAGACATGTTCCTGGATCAA
>NW_015740418.1:0-386 GCF_001515625.1 Sinocyclocheilus rhinocerous
CACGCATTCCGTAGTCACGTTGGAAATGTCATGCGTGATGTAGGTGGAAGTACCGACCCAATGTTTACAAAGTGAATGTGCAAAGAAAGTCGAACGCCCTTTACAAAAAAGGTAAAACAACAATGTCGGTCGATTTTGAAGTTTGGAAAGGAGAGTTTTTCTCCCTACTCTACCTATGAAGAATTAACCGCATGTGACTTTTCCAAGATGATTATGAAATGCATGAAGATGCGCATGTGCTTTGCAGAGCTAGTGCAAGATGAGCATTTGTGGTTAAAAAGTATATATATTTTAAGTCTTTTTAGAAAATGACTGATCGATTCGCTAGATAAGACCCTTACTCCTCAGCTGGGATCATGTAGAGCCCTTTGAAGCTGCATTGAAAC
>NW_015740419.1:0-386 GCF_001515625.1 Sinocyclocheilus rhinocerous
AATCAACAAAATGATGTTGTTTTTTTGCGATCCTTCATAATTCAGCATTTAACTGCAAAATAAGCACAAAAGAAACCCAAAAAACAAACACAGCAGAAATCGGTATGGGTCCATGCGTTAGGTCTTAAAGTGACAGCAGCCTATAAACCTGCTGCTGTCTGACTGAAGAACTTTAGTAGCTTTAATAATGACCAGCGTATATTGAATTTATACGGTAAAAACTGTGCAGTGTTTTATTTAACGTGATTATTCAATTTCTGTAGTAGTTTGTACCTGAATACTAAACCCACCTGAAAAACTTAAAGCACTCTTTATTTCCTTTTTATCTTTTCATTATCTTTTGATTTGTATTTATTTTTAATAACAAATATAAAATAAATTAACAA
>NW_015740420.1:0-386 GCF_001515625.1 Sinocyclocheilus rhinocerous
CTCAGGACTGCACTCCTCCGGCTTTGCCTCGTCCCTCCGGCTCCGTTGGTCTCCTCCCTCCCTCCAGCTCCACCTCAGTCCTCTGTTGCTCTAGCTCCGCCTCGGCCTTCCAGATCTCCGCCTACACCTCGGTCGCCAAAGCCTCTGGCTCCGCCTTGGCCCTCTGGATCCTCAGATTCACCCTGGCTCTTCGGCTCTCTGTCGCCGCCTCGGGCTCCACCACCTGCTCTGCCGCCGTCGGTTGGCCCCCTGGAGCCGTCAGCCCTTCCTCCACCTTGGCTCCTCCCTCTGTTGGCTCCACCGTGGGCCGCCATCATGACTGTGGCCTGGCTCCTCCCTCCGTCTGATCCTCCCTGGCTCTTTTCTCCATCTCCACCCTGGACTCT
>NW_015740421.1:0-386 GCF_001515625.1 Sinocyclocheilus rhinocerous
CTTTTTGTCACCTGGGCTGGGCTTGCTTATTTGTTTTTTAATAACCAAAAACCCAAAAGTTATATTTTTGGCAACTGTAAAGGCATAAATAAATTAAATAAATTGGAAAACTAAATACCTTACATTATACTTATTTGAAAATGAAACTCATATATTTTGCTGTAAATGTAAAAGTAATGTGTTACCCCAACACTGTTCATTAGATAGCCTATCATAACTTATTTAATAACCGTCCCATGAACGCTCACTTGTGCTCTTTTACACTTCAGATTGATGTAGAACGTCTTAAGAAACACGTGTCCAAGTGAGCACCTCTGAGGTCTCCATCGGCCGCTCGAAGCCGTCAGATACGCCTCTGTGAGTCTGAAGTGTGCAATGAAGAACTT
>NW_015740422.1:0-385 GCF_001515625.1 Sinocyclocheilus rhinocerous
ATAATGTTCTTTTTAGCAACATCATATGACCCCTTTAAATTATAATAAGTATATTTAAAGTTTTTCTCTACTTCTATAGCACTTAGCTACATAGACAAAACTTTACAGTTTTATTCCTATCTATATTCTGAGGTTTTTACAGAGAGCATTGTTTATATATGCTTTGCACCGATAAAACCATCTTTTGAAAGTATTTTCTGATTTACGTGAAAGAGAATTCCAGAATCTCCTCTGTAAAAACCTTTGACTCTAATATGTCAACAAAATGAAACAATAATTTTGAACCTGTCTATATCCTTCTGGCTATCAGTGCAAATGAGTGCATATTTAATAAGACACATCCTTTGCACATTTAAATGTACCATTTCAGAAAACTTTAATGCCA
>NW_015740423.1:0-386 GCF_001515625.1 Sinocyclocheilus rhinocerous
CGCTTCATGTTTGCTGCATAAACAGGCCTCGTCCTACAGCAAACTAACACCTCAATATCTAAAAGCTGCTCACAGTTCAGACTATCATGTCGATCTGAGATTTTTCTTTTCATGGTTATTCCTGTGAAGGTTAAGATCAGGTTTTTGGGCAGGTGGATCTGACCCCAGATCAGAATAAAATAAAGTTCACAAAAGAAACAGACATTTCACTATGGATTACTTTTGTACAGCTTACAGCATATTGTACAATAACCATATATACTGTATACGGCATAGTACTGTTAAAATATTTGTATGTAAAGCTGTGCATTATGCAAAAATAAATGCTTTAAATAGTGTATTAACTATATTGTTAGGTACTATTTTGTACCTTTAAGGTACCAATA
>NW_015740424.1:0-386 GCF_001515625.1 Sinocyclocheilus rhinocerous
CAGCTCCTGTGGCAGGTTGAACTTCATCAGCTGGTGAAGGAAGTACAACCTCTGCTGGGCCTTTTTAGCAATGCAGTCAATTTGAATGTCCCACATCAGGTCCTGTGAGATGGTGGTGCCAAGGAACCTGAATCACTCTACTGCAGCCACAGTAGGGCTGCACGATTAATGAAAATGAAATGGCAAAGGCGATAAATCGCGATTAGGCAGAAGCGATTGTCATGCGTATACGCAAACAACTGTCATTATCGCGAACAATTTCTTCGATTTCATAATCGCACGATTATATCGTCTGTGATTATGAAGCCGATTTTGCGTAGCTTGTCAGTGAACTACAGCTTTGTGTAGTAAATGCTGCTCCATCTGAAAGCACGTGCTGGAGATTT
>NW_015740425.1:0-386 GCF_001515625.1 Sinocyclocheilus rhinocerous
AAATATGATTCCTGTCCAAGGTGCCACTTTCCTGAGAACAAAACCTCCTTTCTTCCCTCATCCGCATCATCAGCATCTGCGTCTCTGTCATCAGTGTCATTGATGCTTTTTTGGTTTTCCTCAAAGCAAAGCAAACAGACAGAATTTCTTGTGTGCGATCAAATTTTCAGTTTTATAAATAGACAGATATTAGTATATATTTTCTATCTGTTTAATGCAATTTTAAGGTCCACTTATAATGTTAGCGCACATTTTTTTTTTTTCCCCCAACACCAATGCCGATATTTTAGAGAACACAGTGGCCAAAATAAAGCCAGTTTACATGATAGCACACAATTGAATTACAAGATAGGGTAACACTTTATTTTAAGGTGTCCTTGTTACAC
>NW_015740426.1:0-386 GCF_001515625.1 Sinocyclocheilus rhinocerous
GTTTGACAAGGCAAACAAGCCACCATAAATAAGTGATGAGCAATGCTTTGGAGAGAGGTTTCTAAACATTAAATAAACAGCCTTTGCATCAACATACCCCAAGTTGCAGACTCCCCAACGCACTGTTTTTCCAACATGATAAAAATTGTTAAAAATTAACCTGTTCATTGGCAGAAATTGAGAAACGCTGTGTTTGCTAAGCATGTGGTTTGGGTGTCACATATTAAATAATTTCTGCAGGGTTATTGTGAGATCCTGATGCAATGCACGGAGAAAAATACCTCCAAGCTAGAGGCGCACAGACTCTGAAACTGTACGAGAGAGAAAAACGTTAATAAAAGCAGCGTTCCCACTAATGCCACACATATTTCCTAGAGGGACACGTT
>NW_015740427.1:0-386 GCF_001515625.1 Sinocyclocheilus rhinocerous
AACTGATATATGATGTTACAGATTCCGTGAGCTCGTCCAGATCGTGTAATTTACTACCAAAATTACAGTGCAAAGGCGGCACAGAGATGCTACTGAAATGGCATTTAGGGTCTTTACAAAGGCTGTTTAATGCTGCTCTGAGATGGCATAAATGCATTTACACAGCAAACAGAACTATGCTTTGATATTAGGAGCTGAGGTAGGTCAGAGCTGGCTTAATTTAGTCTGGCTTTTTATGCAGAATTACGTTTTTACACCAAATTTTGAACAGGCACAGAGCAGCCCTTACGAAAATTAACCATGATTTTACTACAAATAAAGCCCACAAGGTTACTATAGTTAAACTATGGTGACCACAAATTAACCATGGTTTTGCTACACTAACC
>NW_015740428.1:0-386 GCF_001515625.1 Sinocyclocheilus rhinocerous
CATCCAGTTACAGTCCAGTAGTTGGCGGAAATGCACCTTTTACCGCCATTAATGGTAGAAAAAGACAATTGTATATTTCAAATTGTTTTGATCGTTCTGTATATGATGGTAATGACAGTAGCCTAAGATGAATATACCATTCATCCTTTTTAAATGAACAAACAAACAATAAATGCCAGACAGTCACTAATAATTCTCTGGATGAGCCTTACAGCTGATAAAGGTGTGAGCTGGAATATAAACTCAGTCAAGCTGGTTTAATTAAGTCTTCCTGCAGTCAACAAAGACCTCTATGTCAATGTCCTCCAGAGTCAGTAGTCTGATTCTGACATTTTCAACAGGCTTGTCTTAAAGGGGTCATATGATGCGATTTCAAGTTTTCCTTT
>NW_015740429.1:0-386 GCF_001515625.1 Sinocyclocheilus rhinocerous
ATATGCTGATTTGCTGCTCAAGAAACATTTCATATTATTGTCAATGTTGAAAACAGTTGTGCTGTTTAATATTTTTATTGAAACCGCGATATACTTTTCAAGATTCTTTAATAAACAGAAAGTTTAAAAGAACAGCATTTATTTGAAACTGCAATCTTTTGTAACATATTTTCACTTTTGACCAGTTTTAGTGCAGTATTATTAGAAGACATGCATGATTTTGACCACATTGGCTGTAAATAGAGCCTTAACTGCCCCTCTTTCCTTTCTTAATCAGCCTCTGCATACTGTAATCAGAACTTCCTCTCCACTTCTTTCCACTAGTCTGATTTTTCCAGCAGTTTGCCTTTAAATCTCCATTGATGGAAGATCCTCCAGTGAATCTC
>NW_015740430.1:0-386 GCF_001515625.1 Sinocyclocheilus rhinocerous
TAATGTATATTTTTAGATTTACATAGGAATTTTTGTTTTGTTCAAATTTTTGTTTCATTTTAGTTAAATTTATTAAAATTACTGTGTTTTAGGTTTTAGGTTTTACAAAAAGTGAATCTGATTAAATATTTTTATGAGATTGATGTGTAAATTTTAAAATAGACTAAATATTATTTTAAAACATTTGAATTTTAGATGCATTATTTTTCAATGTATTCTTAACACGTGTATTTCACACTTAATACTTAGCAGAACTAGGCTATAGATACCTTTCAGAAATAAATTTCCCGGTGTTTCAAACTAAACACACTGACGTCACTGACCACACACACACACACACGATCATACACACACACACACACTCACACTCACACACTCACACACAC
>NW_015740431.1:0-386 GCF_001515625.1 Sinocyclocheilus rhinocerous
ATACAGTCAGTGCTGCACGGTTTTGGGACATTCTAAAACACTTAACTTGGCTTAATGTAGGTGTCACTGTGGCCTCAAAGCTTACAACTCCCCTAATCTGGCTCGATTACTATTCCTGAGGAAAAACACGCCCTCCTCATTACCCTACGGACGAAGAAATGTAGAAATAAATAAATGTGAAAATAAATAAATAAATAAATGCAGAAATGAATAAATGTGGAAATAAATAAATATAGAAATAAATATGTAAATAAATACATACATGTCTAAATAAAGAAAATATATATAAATAAGGAGATAAAAGTATAAACAATATATATTTTTTTACTTTTCTTTGTATATTTCTTTATATATTTATTTATTTCTAATTTTGTCAGGTTTGGCAT
>NW_015740432.1:0-386 GCF_001515625.1 Sinocyclocheilus rhinocerous
GGCAAAGTGGAGGCGGAGGGGATGTGATGGGACACGCCCCTTCCCTGCCCACAGAGCCTGTGGCAGCTGTCACACCTCATAAACCCTGTGACCTCACACACACAGATACTTATGCCACAACATTCACATGATCACAAAAATTAAAAGTAATAATAATAAAATAAATAATTATAATACATAAATAGTGTTAATAATAATAACAAAATAATTATATATATATATATACATATATATATATATATATATTACATTTGTAATGAGTATAAAATACATAAATAATGATGATGATTATTATTAAATGAAATAAATAAATGAAAAAATAATGCATATCTAAAACAAACAAATAATAAAAAATGATCATCATCACTATTTATTTATAATTACTA
>NW_015740433.1:0-386 GCF_001515625.1 Sinocyclocheilus rhinocerous
GCCCTCTTCCTTCTTGCCCTTTGCTTCTGAGTAGGAGTCAGAAGACGATCTAAGTCTCGACTTGACAAGGGAAGTGTAGCTGTATGTTACTGTCGTCACACAAAGCACCTATTTTTTGCACACATTCAAAAGCCGTGCCAAGCAGACTTTTTAATTCATCTTCCATCCTTCACATCCATTACGGGAGACCATACCAATAAATTGTAATCTTTACAAGAATACCAAAATGAGCAATGAGCAATGTCTGCGTTTATTAGACAACTTAATATCACGTCAGTTTGTGCTTTCAGAATCTGCAAATCTGCTGCCGTCGTTCCATCACATCTGGAGCGGAGGACCTGAAACCGGAAGGTCACCTGATAACACGGTCACCAGTTAACCGAGAA
>NW_015740434.1:0-385 GCF_001515625.1 Sinocyclocheilus rhinocerous
AAAGGAAAACTTGAAATCGCATCATATGACCCCTTTAAAACATATATATATATGTATGTATGTATGTGTATATATATATTATTTTTTTTACATTTTATAAGTAAAGTGTATGTGTATATATATAATAAGCTATTATTTTTTATAATTTATTATTATTAGATTATTTGTTGTCCAATTATGTACTTAGACAAGTAGGTCTGTTTATATTTTTGCAGCTGAGCATTGAGCAACAGTAGGGATTTGACAACTTTAAAAAGGAAGAATTTGCTGAACAGAAAAGTGTGTGTTTACGTGTGTGTTTCTCCCTGCAGGCAGAGATCGTGAAGAGATTAAATGGGATCTGTGCTCAAGTCTTGCCTTACCTGTCTCAAGAGGTACAGAGAGA
>NW_015740435.1:0-386 GCF_001515625.1 Sinocyclocheilus rhinocerous
TACATTACCATGCCAATCCCTCCGAGAGTTGTCATGGCAGAACTACATTTATATTTCCACTGCTGATCAGTGATTTTCAGCATGTAAACTGCAGCCCTACAGTAGTGTTATTAACATACTTATAGTTCTGTACAAGTCGAGACTGATTCAAATTCTGCCTGACGTCAGTCATATTCTGACAGCAGTGACTGTCAGCAACGCTCGTGTGCTTCTGGATGAGTGAGTGCTGTTTCCTGCGACTGAAGTCAGAAATCTCTTGGGGTCACGCCACTGGATCGAGGCCTGCAGGGGGCCGATCCATTAACAGCACTGTGAGCCAGAACCGCCACACCGTACACAACACAAGCAGCGGCCTGTAGCCGAGAGAAATGTGAGAACACGAACAC
>NW_015740436.1:0-386 GCF_001515625.1 Sinocyclocheilus rhinocerous
TATATATATAGTGTTTTGACGTCAACTTGTGATGCTTGAAAAACCAGTTTCATTCATTTCCTGTAATGGTCCTGATTTAGATTCAATTTAAAGAAAAACATTTCCAGGGATGAGTTTCAGAGGTTCTTGTCGAGACGTCGGTTCAGAGGTGCAAGAAACCTACAAGTCATCATTATTCATGGTAAGTTGATAAATACTACTTCATAAAATATTGACCTATCTGGATTTAAAGTTCACATTGGTTATAGAGTTTTTACATTAGTTTTACATTTGCGAAAATGTAAAAGAAACGTATATGACCAAACATCTAACAACTAGAAACAGCAGGGACTGGCATTGGCTCGACACCACCGTTTGGGCTTCGGTACAATACCTCGTACCTCATA
>NW_015740437.1:0-386 GCF_001515625.1 Sinocyclocheilus rhinocerous
TATATTATTGAATTTCACACTTTAAATCAGCAGCTATTTCTGTTTTGTCAAAACAATGGTTCCTTTGATTTCATTTATTATTTTTAGGAAGTTTTTTTTTTTACTGTATTTTGCTATTTATATTATTTTTTACTATTTATTGCATTAAACATTTTAAATTGCCAACAATTTCTGTTTGGTTTGATTTCCTTTATTATTTTCAGCTAGATTTTTTGTACTGTATTTTACTATTTTAGTTTTATTGCATTATACCTTTTAAAATGGCAACAACTTCCATTCGGTCAAAATGACGTGGATTTGAAATAATTCACATTCAAAGCTGTTTCAGAAAGAAGAAGAAATATATGATGTTATATTGTATGAAATATGTAAACTAGCTACAAAGC
>NW_015740438.1:0-386 GCF_001515625.1 Sinocyclocheilus rhinocerous
TAGATTCCCCTCTGATCTTCATGATTCCAGTGGCCTGTAATACAGCTCATGCAGTAACTGTGTCCACATGGGATTGTCACTGGATCCATAAGGAGATCCAAACAAATTGGACAGATGAACTGGTCCTCAGCCACTGAAATTCTGGCTTTTGCCATTTCGCACACATACACACATATAGAGCGATGACACAGAGAACAGCTTAGCTTCTATTTCTCTGAACCGTTCTCAGCTTATCCTGTATTTCTTATATATTTTAAGTTTGAGGAAACAGGTTTATTTTGTAGGATGTGACTTACTGTAAGGCAGCTTTCAGAAATGTGGATATACAGGACAGTGTGATGGGTTAGTGAACATACTTTAGTATGCATCAAACTCAACATACTAGG
>NW_015740439.1:0-386 GCF_001515625.1 Sinocyclocheilus rhinocerous
TTTGGTCAAATAAATGCAGCCATGATGAACAGAAGAGACTTCTTTTAAAAAGTTTACGGTTTTATTATACATCATTTCAGTTTACGCTTTACAGTTAATCTAAATGCGTTATCAGCACGCAGTCTGTAAAACTGACCTAAAAACATACACTGTTTGAAAAGCCTATAAAATAACTTTTACGTAGAGCGGTTGTTTTATATGGTCTAGCAGCTACATACCCGACCGATTTATTTATATATTATTATTTTAACAGTAAGTTAAAATGAGTCTTTCGTAACTGAATCAATACAATCATATTGTCAGATGCGGAATGGCCTCATACTAAACGTGCTCGAACAAGCAAACCTGCTGCTCCTCTGTGCTCGCCTCCACTTCACCGGACATCA
>NW_015740440.1:0-386 GCF_001515625.1 Sinocyclocheilus rhinocerous
GGGCATAGAGCCCACATGTAAGTTGGCAATGCAGCATGTGACAGAGAGAAAGAGAGAGAGATAAGCAAAGAGATTGCGTCTCTATGCGGCGGCCTCTCTCCCTTTGTTGAGCTAGTAGGGGTGACTCACACACCTGCAGGACTCGGGTGGGATTCAGCTGCCATGGTAATACACAGCGCCTTGTGTACTGTACTCTGGCCACTTCACATCTGATTCACATGCATATACCTCAACACCTCACCAGCAGCGTGATTCAGGATCAAAAGATTGCCTATAAATTGAGCTCACAGCCTTTGATTTTAACACCTTATTTTATCCTTTCACTCTGAATGAGAATGTATGCAGCTATTTGGTCTTAAATAAGAATAAACTGTTCAATCAGCTGT
>NW_015740441.1:0-386 GCF_001515625.1 Sinocyclocheilus rhinocerous
TGTGTGTAGCTGTCCAGGTCAGTGTGTTGGACATGGAGACCATCGGTGACTGGGCCAAGTTTGCCGTCAGCCTGGTGTCTGTGTACAAGAGCCGCGGAGAGCCGCTGAAGAGAGGCGATCACGTGCTGTGGGTCCATATGAAGGATCTGGCCTGCAAATGTCCACGGATACACATGGGCAAACGCTTCCTCATCCTGGGCACGAGCGAGGGCGCCGCGAACCCTGAACGCCCGGGACTGCTGGCCGACAAAAACAGCCTGGTCATTCAGTGGAGGGACATTTGGACTCGACGACTGCGCAAGTTCCAGCGCAAAGAGAAGAAAGGCAAGTGCAGCAAAGCATGATGGGATGGCAGGGAACTCTTTATTATTGACCACTGTCCTGTG
>NW_015740442.1:0-386 GCF_001515625.1 Sinocyclocheilus rhinocerous
TCATTGTTGCCCCAGCCACATCTGTTGCAAATTCCCGAGAGGAGCCGATGTCTAGGTGGGACAGAGTTACTGGCGCTCTCGCCCCATGAAGCGAAGAATTATGAAGTATGAAGAAGGAGTTCTGGAACTACGTTGGGTTTGGTTTGGTCCATGCAAAGCAGCATTAGAGCATAATCTTGTCTATTTGATGGTAATAGGGAGCCGTGCCACGTGTTGTCACTAAGATTTAATTTGACCAACAGTGTTGAGATTTCTGATGTCAAATTAATTCAATCACTCATTTATTCCTGCTTCATCGTAAGCAAGAATATCAGAGCTGGTATACAGCACACAATTTTATACCAAAGTTCAACGAGAATATTTAAGGCCAGTTAGTAAGTATATTT
>NW_015740443.1:0-386 GCF_001515625.1 Sinocyclocheilus rhinocerous
GCAGATTTCGGTGCCACTTAAATGTCTGAGATGTCAACTAAAATATTTGCCCTCTGGTGCTCCAAAACAGACTTAAGAAGCATCATAACCGCTCGCAATCACTAGTTAAATTATACTGCTTTCATGTGGTGTCAGAATATTCCGAAAATTTCCCGACTGAGAAAATTCACATGAACGCAATTCGGAAAGCTCTGATACAAATCCAACATCTTTGTAGTGTTCTACTACGGTCTACTACGTCCCTATGTGTGCTCCTGCCTTTTTTGTCCTGGATTTACCCTTGTGTGGATTTATTAAAGACTATTTTCATTTATCCTCATCTTCTTCGTGTGTTTATCTCACCGTAGCGTGACACTGTCGTTCTCTCTCTCTCTTTTTTTTTTCAA
>NW_015740444.1:0-386 GCF_001515625.1 Sinocyclocheilus rhinocerous
CAGCGACTTAAGACTGGTTTTGTGCTCCAGGGTCACATATATACTTACTATAGTCATTACAATGATCTGAACCCATATTAGGGTCTCGGTAGTTACATATAGTTACTTTCCATTACTCAGTACTTTCTTATGTAAGTATCCTGTAAACTAAATTAGTGACTTTAATCTGTTGTATACTGTATA
This sequence comes from Sinocyclocheilus rhinocerous, assembly GCF_001515625.1. NCBI lineage: Eukaryota > Metazoa > Chordata > Actinopteri > Cypriniformes > Cyprinidae > Sinocyclocheilus > Sinocyclocheilus rhinocerous. The sequence continues at coordinate 184 of NW_015740444.1, forward strand.
TTGTCTATCAGGGATCCTCGGTTCTCTCTCACTGTTTTACGTGTGCAGGCGCGTCAGGCGGAGGAGGAGGCGGCGCGGATGCGGAGGGAGAAGGAGGAGGAGGCGGCGCGACAGGTGGCACAGCAGGCCAAGAAAGAGAAAGAAGCCCAGAAGAAAGCCATCAAGAAAGAGCGGCAGAAGCTCAGGACGACCTGCAAGGCAGG
>NW_015740445.1:0-386 GCF_001515625.1 Sinocyclocheilus rhinocerous
TAAAAACATCACAATAATCCACACCACTCCAGTCTATCAATGAATGTCTTGTGAAGTGAAGAACTGCGTGTTTGTAAAAAAAGAAAAGCAAAGCAAGGTATCAACATGTTTTGAACTTCAGACCGATTCCTCTATCCATAATACAGTAAAAAAAAGTAAAAAAAAAAAAAAATAGTCTCATCTGAAACGGGAGAGAAATATACACAGATCAAGAACTATTTTTAGTGAAAACAGTATAAAATGTTTCGTTATTATGGATTGTGGACTCGTATTTTGGCTAGAAGCAACTATTTAAAGGTAAAAAAAATTTAATGATGGATTTGTTTCTTATAAACATGTTGCTTTTCACAAGACATTAACTGATGGACTGGAGTGGTGTGGATTAC
>NW_015740446.1:0-386 GCF_001515625.1 Sinocyclocheilus rhinocerous
TCGCGAGCAGGGACTTTCTGAGGGGCAATTTTTTTACCCGGAACTATATTTAGATCCTGGTTCCTGTGGTGGAAACACACAGAGTACCAGCCCAGAGTCCCTAGTTCCTGGGGAAAGTTCCTGCAGTGGAAACTAAAGTGGCTAAAGATGAAAAAATACTTTTGTCTTTGATGAATACTTACATTTATAAATACTTTTATTCAGCAAGGAATCAAGGATTGATCAAAATGACAGTAAAGACATTTGTTTTTTTGTTACAAAAATATATTTCAAATAAATGCTATTATTCATCAAAGAATCCTCATCAAAGTTGTATCACAAATGTATTTCAATATCAACAAAAATATTAAGCAGTCAAGCGGTGTCTTCACGACTCAAAGTCAAGC
>NW_015740447.1:0-386 GCF_001515625.1 Sinocyclocheilus rhinocerous
CGTGATATATCGCATTACCGAATACCGGCACAAGTCTAATCCAAACACAACCCAAGGTCTCAAACACACAGATGGAGAGAGAAATAGAGAGTTTGAGAGATCAGGGATTTTTATAGAGATACCTTATTCTATAGCAGCAGGTTACAAACATTATGTTTAGATCAAAATGGGGGGAATGTAACTTCTTTTTATGCTGTGATTTCAAGAAAATATATTGGAAAAGCGTCTGACACTGTGCCCTTGGGTGACCAAAGGCAATTACAGAACATGATATATATATATATATATATAGCCTGTACTTCTTTGTAGCTTTAGAAATAATGTTTAAAATATATCTATCTAGATGTAACCGAGCGATAGCCAATGATCAACTTGATTCCGACTAC
>NW_015740448.1:0-386 GCF_001515625.1 Sinocyclocheilus rhinocerous
TATATATATATATAGCTGTACAGCTGTACAATGACAATAAAAAGCTATTCTATATATATATAATTTATTAATTAGTTTTTTATAATATGTACTACAAAAAACACTTTTTTTCTTATTTATATTATTATGAAATTTATATATTAATTATATATACATATATATATATTCCATAAATCATGAGGAAATTTATATTATATATATCATTTACACGCACAATAATATTAATGATATAAATAATATTAATAAAAACAATATTTAATGACAGTTTTTGCCTTTATAAATCCAGATTTGTTCCTCAGTTTTGATGTAGGAATTTAGGATCGAAAATGATCAAATGTGATCCTGGAGCACAAAACCAGTCATAAGGGTAAATTTTTCAAAATTGA
>NW_015740449.1:0-386 GCF_001515625.1 Sinocyclocheilus rhinocerous
TTCTTGATACTCACTCCAATAATCTTTTTTTTTATAACTTTGAAAAAAATGCAAAAAATATCATTCAAATTACCATGTAATTTCTTTTATTACATAATTGTTTTAATTACATGAAAAAGAGTGCAGCAAATATTACTATTATTTATCAATACTTAAACAGTTTTTCCATATTCCAGTAGAGTAAGTTGTTGCATTGCTGTAATAATTTAACATACTTGATTATCATGAAAAAATGTCACAATGCAAAGGCCTAAAAATGGGTTTTATTTTCAATAAGTAAAATTTTGCGGTTGCTTTTGGGGTGCGATATGAGCTGAACATGTTCTTAAAAGGTTTTGTGTGATGTATGTGCCTGTTATCGATGTTTTGAAATGAAAACCAGCCTC
>NW_015740450.1:0-386 GCF_001515625.1 Sinocyclocheilus rhinocerous
ATTCTACATATGAAATTAACATTACTTTCCATACCTGTTACATGTGCAGTAACAGTGTCGCGAAATAAACTTTAGCTCCTGAGTAAAGCTGTTCTGAACTCGAACAAGTTTGATTGCGTCGCGGTCCGAGCTGATAAACGGTCCGAGCTGCGTAGCTGAAACATATCGGTTTAGTTTCGCTTTCGTTTCGTTTGCCGTTTAATGTTTCTCAGATGCAACAGAAATGGTAGCGCTTATGAGTTGGACAAAGCGGTGGTCGCGCCTGTGCGACCACTCACAAAAATTAGTCGCACCAGCAGAATGCTACCATTTGCTCGCAGTCTGGAGCCCTGCTCACGGCTTCATCAAACTACGCATTTGCCTCTTTGTTTATTTTGAATACGCGC
>NW_015740451.1:0-386 GCF_001515625.1 Sinocyclocheilus rhinocerous
TTTAAAAAAAAAAAAAAAAAAATCTCATATATACTCGACACCTAAATTAGGGGTGTCTGATTTCAGGCCTATATACTTAATAAAAGAGAGTGCACTTTAATTATATCAGGTGTAGACATTTTATATCCACTTTGATCAGTGATTCAGATCAGGGTTTCATTATTAGGTCTGTGTTTGCTGCTTTATCAGGGTGCTGATATAGATTGATAGTGGGCTCACCTGTACTTTGTACATTTATCGCTATAAACACACCACTCACACACAACTGATATGAAGTTGAACTAAATAAATTGGTCCCTATGGTTTTCTGCATAAGTGCCTTATTTTTTTTCCTTTGTCCTTGTGAGAGAAAAATAAATTGAAAATTCATCCTGCAAGAAAAGAAA
>NW_015740452.1:0-386 GCF_001515625.1 Sinocyclocheilus rhinocerous
TTATTTCATTATACAGTTTAGTAATTGCACCAATTTAGTTTAACAGTAACTTTGGCAGTTGTAAAATGTTAAAGCGAAGGACTCTTTCCACATTTCTGGGTTCTCAGAAGTGGAAGTCGTCATAGTTAGGTAAACGTCTAAAGTGGTGAAAGGAAACTACAACCAATATAATATTTGTGTTCCAATTTGCTGACCTTACAAAAGAGGGGAAAAAACAGAGAGATTGATTACATTAGTGAGAAGAGAGAAAGATGTTAAATGTGCTGCCACTCCCTCACACTTACACAACAGGGTTAACTAGTTTTCTGCAATTTAATAAGGTAATATAACACAAAGTATAGTATTATTGTCACGGTCAAGGTGTGTGGAGGCAGGCAGGATGACGA
>NW_015740453.1:0-386 GCF_001515625.1 Sinocyclocheilus rhinocerous
TATAATGAGAAACAATGAGAAAACCTTTATATTGTGCATTCAGAAAGTATTCAGAACGCTTCACTCTTTATAATGTTGTCATTGTATGTTTTTTTGTTTTGTTTTTTACTCCACAAAGTACACTTGAACCACGTTGACAACACACATTTTAGCACATTTATTAAAATAAAAACACATTGATTTAAGTATTAAAGCTCTTTACTATGTAATTTTAACTTGTATATCTTTCAGGTGTTCTGACCGGAGGTCTACCAGTGGTAAATTCTTGAATAGACTGGTCAAGGAAAGACAGACAGCTGTCTATATCAGAGGCGTCATGCCCATTCAAAGTGAGGGGGCATATGCCCCTCAGATTTTTGAGCCAAGTGGATTTTGAATGCAGCTTC
>NW_015740454.1:0-386 GCF_001515625.1 Sinocyclocheilus rhinocerous
GACCATCGCTCCTCTTACACTCCGCAACCAGTTGAGCTGCCAAAGGAACATGTTGGGCCCTCTTCAAGGAGCGTACCAGCAGTATCCTTTTGCGCTCCTCCCGACGATTGGATGTCAATCGCTGCATTGGAGGGTGAGCCGGAGCTTTCTGGAGAGGAAGATTTGGCTGCGCTGCCGCCCTCTGGGACTGTAGCAATGCCTGAATCGGATCCGGAAATGACAGCTATGCTTTCCCGTGCCGCCGTGATGGTAGGGCTCGAGTGGAAATCTCCACCGTGTCCTGAGCCCTCAAGGTTGGACGATTGGTTCTTCGGCGTGGCCTGTGCTGGTTCTCAGCGCCCCGCCCCGGTGCCATTCTTTCCGGAGGTGCATGAGGGGGCTTACCA
>NW_015740455.1:0-386 GCF_001515625.1 Sinocyclocheilus rhinocerous
CACTTTTTTGAAAAAAAAAAAAAGATCAATTAAAGAAAAACACTTACACAAACTTTTGAACGGTATAGTGCATGTCTATGCAGCATCTTAGACCAGATAACATTACTGTAAAGTTAATTTGTATGTCATCTTTTAAGCATCTTTAAGACAGTGGTTGTCTAAATAGCTTGTCTCAGATAATTCAGTATTCTTGGAATTTGATTAATCCGGCAGATCAGCATTTGAAAACTCAGAATTTCTTGTTTGGGAATGTTAACAAGCTAAAAGTAGTCCTTTTAAATGAGTTGTTGAGTATCTGGCAGCAGGCATTTCTATGGCATTCAGAACTCAGGAAAAGTATGCTTCTGCAGTATGCTTCCAAAATGTAGGTTTATAAGCTTTTGTTC
>NW_015740456.1:0-386 GCF_001515625.1 Sinocyclocheilus rhinocerous
GAAACCAGAGGGACCAAACTTCATGGCAGCGCACACGGTGATGCAATCAGACAGAAGCTGTAGAACAAGAGATCTATTAGGTGGCTGTTTTTCGATAAAGATGATTCAACATAATATGAGCACAACAGTTTTCTATATTTACATCACGCAAATATTAGTTTTATTTGCGCAAACCTACTCTGAAGTTGTCGGGATCCACATGCAATTTCTCAGAGTGCATCACACTGAGTGCCGCATAGGTGGCCTTGATGTTATCCATGTTCTTGATGGCTCTCTCCAGACCTCCCAGCACAGTCCTCCCGTGAGCTGCCACCTTGGAGTTACCCATGATCGCAGCGGGGCTTGACAGGTTTCCAAAGGTGGAGAAATATCTCTGAGTCCAGGGA
>NW_015740457.1:0-386 GCF_001515625.1 Sinocyclocheilus rhinocerous
AATGATCCATTTGTTCCTGCCACTAAGCTCACCTCAGCACTGGCTACTCAGCTTCAGATTCCCATCAAGTTTGAGTATGCTAATGGTGTGGTTGGAAAGGTATTTGCCCCTGCAAGAGTCTCCCCTACGGTACTGAACTTACACAGAGGTATCCTCAACATCCTTCAGCTCAACCTCAAGAGGACCCAGAACATCTATGAACTGCAAGAAGTGAGAAAGTAATCCTAGTACATTTTTTTAAACAAATTTAAGTTCTGCAATCTTATTTTTTGACTCGTCCTTCAAGGCTGGAGCTCAGGGAGTGTGCAGGACCCACTATGTCATCAATGAGGATCCAAAGACCAACCACATTATGGTTACCAAGTCTAAGGATCTGAGCCACTGCC
>NW_015740458.1:0-386 GCF_001515625.1 Sinocyclocheilus rhinocerous
TGAGGAACTGGGACTGAGGAATGCTGAAGGGGATCCCGAATCAGACTTATATGCTGACCTGCCCCCTCTCCTCCCTCCTTCATCGGAGCCCTCTGTCAGTCCTGTTACGCTGTCCAGCCCAGTAAGACACTCTGTTCCTGAGTCAAGCCCGCTGGCTGCTCCACTGTCAAGCCCGCCGGCTGATTTACTCCTAAGCCCTATAATGACAGCAGCAATCTCCTTAACCTCAGCCCAAAATAGGAGAATGAGGAGAAAAAGACGGTTGACTCTAGCTCCTGACCAGTGTCGAGAGAGGGCTCCTGTTTCCACATCCAGCCCAGAGAGGGCTCCTGTTCCTGAGCTTGGCCCAGAGAGGGCTCCCGTTCCCGTGTCCAGCCCCAAGAGGG
>NW_015740459.1:0-386 GCF_001515625.1 Sinocyclocheilus rhinocerous
TTGTGGATGCAGAAACTCCAGTGAAAACATTGCAGGAGCGGTGGCCAGCTCTTTTTACAGAGAGACAAGTAAGTACTCATTTTGTTTTCCACCATGGGAAACAACATTTTGTTCAGGCTTGGCCTGGTAACCATTGTTGGGCTGACCATGCATAGACAAATATCCACACTGTCCCAAGCTTCTTTAGTCACTGTTTTTTTGCCTGTTGTAGGTGTTTGCAGAGTTCAACAGAATAGTCACCACAGATCTGCAGAGTGACTTTTTTGGTGCCTTGGATCGCTACACACCACGGTTTGTCACAATCTTCAAGTCCAAGAAAGGAACTGTTGGAGAGAAATTGGCTGAGCTTATGCAACAAATTAATACAGCGGTGAGTTTACTGCAGC
>NW_015740460.1:0-386 GCF_001515625.1 Sinocyclocheilus rhinocerous
TGCAATCAATCTAGAATATGAAAACAATACTGTAAGAAACTATACTCTGTAATGCTCTTAATATTTTATGCATTTTACACTAAGATATTAATATGAAATATGTTCTACTGATACAATAACACAACTTTTCCTGTCCAGTAATTGAATGCAGACTAAATAAGCGGTCTAGTTAATATACCTGCTTAAAAGTTGCTTTGTAAATAAGGTTATATTATTACACGAAGAATAATTTTAAAAATGTTTTTAAGAGATTTTTATGTTCAGAAGCAAAATCCTTTAATTAAATTGCTTTTGGCCTTGAGCTACAAGTTGTACAGTATTCAGGCTAGTGTAGGCTATATAAAAGTTTATTAATGTTGTGTTATATTAATTTGCAATATGAAGTT
>NW_015740461.1:0-386 GCF_001515625.1 Sinocyclocheilus rhinocerous
TGCAGAGTACATCCACACATGCATATATACATCAGATTAATCTACATAAGAGATGGGGGAGGGATGTAAACTAAACGCTGCTGCCACCTCTTGTAGTGTCCCGGCCACCCCGTGACATCCACCACAAGCAATTTATTAGCGGATGCCTCCGTCTGGGGTGGCGTTTGGGGGAGGGAGGAAAGGAAAACATCTAAAGGGAAAAAATAGTAATTCATTAGAGGGAGAGCTGCAGCCCAGAGGTGCTGGCTTTCATATTCAATTTGGAGATGGTGGCATGTTCACAGGGGGTGTGAAGAGAAGGGGCCAGTGCGTGTGCATGTGGATGGGGAGGGGTGTCTTGTTCACCCCAACCTCATCTATTATCTTCACGATCCTCCCTCTGGGAG
>NW_015740462.1:0-386 GCF_001515625.1 Sinocyclocheilus rhinocerous
CCTCAAGTGCCCGCTCCTTGAAAGCGCCCTCCAGAGCGCCCTCAAGTGCCCACTCCTCCAGAGTGCCCTCAAGTGCCCGCTCCTCCAGAGCGCTCTCCAGAGCACCCCCCAGGATTCCTAGTTTTCCCCAAGAACATTTTTTTTTGGGGGGGGAGCCAAATACCCGTGGCCGAGCCGACTAAGGCCACGGAGGATCCACCATGGCCTCCTGAGCTACCAGCTCTGCCATGGCAACCTGAACTGCCTGCTCCGCCATGGCCCCTGAGCTGCCAGCTCCGCCATGGTAACCTGAATTGCCTGCTCCGCCATGGCCCCCTGAGCTGCCAGCTCCGCCATGGCAACCTGAACTCCCTGATCCGCCCTGGAGGCTCTCCTTGTCTCCGCCC
>NW_015740463.1:0-386 GCF_001515625.1 Sinocyclocheilus rhinocerous
GATGATAATCTACACCAGAGAAAGTTGCAAAATCTCGCCTGCAGACAAGAGAAACAATGCACTCACTCTTCCTTAGACAGAGTGATATAGAGCCCTGACAACTTGTGGGTTTAAAAAAAGACAGGCAGATGGCTTGCATTTGAGAGCTAACACCCTTCGCTTCTAATGAAACACACTGTAAAATCCTCGATGTTCGGTCAGCGCCTCAAATGATCAGTTGTTAACTGTTAGAAGTGCATCCTAAACTAACAGATGAACACTTACGAACATTTGCTGTTCCCTCAGCTCTTCTCACCCTCTCTTTTCTCAGTGTATCGCCTGCCTTTAAAGTTCTGAGAATATTCCTAAGTGTTGATGATTGATGATGTCCTAACAAGCGTTTGACA
>NW_015740464.1:0-386 GCF_001515625.1 Sinocyclocheilus rhinocerous
AATCTCATCAGTTGTGTCTGTGATTCTCAACTGGTTTGGTTTCAGATAAAATAGTTAAGTGTACAAAAGTGCCCTTAAAATCAAACATTGAAATATTTTAGGGCTAAACAACTAAGGACCTCAACAACCACAAAAAGTCATTGTTTTTGACCATGTAACACCAATATTTTAGATACAAGTGAATTTTCAAAATTCTCATTTCCAATTTTGATACCACTGCAAAAGCTACTAGTCTAACTAATATAAAATAAACAGTCAAATTGCGAGCAACAGCACAAATAAGTGCTAGGAAATAAGCAGTGCTGAAAGTTCTTCCGGCTCAGTGGTAGAGCATTGCGTTTGCAGCGCAAAAGGTTGTGGGTTCGATTCCCAGGGAATACACATAC
>NW_015740465.1:0-386 GCF_001515625.1 Sinocyclocheilus rhinocerous
ATATATATATATATATAACGGATAATAAATAAGACTAATGTAACACTGCTGAACGCTTGATCTTGTTCTTATTGTTATGCATTGATTCTACCCATAATGCTAAGCTCCTGTTTTTCTCTGTGTTTTGTGCAGCGACGAGCTCCACTAAGCTGGAGGATCTGAGCTATCTTGATGAACAGCGAAACACCCCCCTGCGTACGTCCATCCGCCTGCCCTGGCACAACACCGGGGGCAGAGCTCCACACGACAAAGGTACATCCACAATCCCATCATGCAGTTGTGTCTATGTGCTTAGTTTTCCTCTTTAATTATGTAGAAACCTCATGAAACATCCCAACCCCCCTAGAAAAGCATGAAGAAAACGAAGCCTATTTTAGATTTTTTTT
>NW_015740466.1:0-386 GCF_001515625.1 Sinocyclocheilus rhinocerous
ATTTTGACATTTTATGTAATATCATTTACACATGATATGATGTAACGGAATATAGGGTCAGTGCATATAATATTGTCCATGATAAAGAAAATATTTTAAAAGTTTAAAATGCCTATGCCAAATTCTTAGAAATGTAGTCTTTGCATTGTTGGCGTCAACGTTTATACCATTTTCAAAAAACGTTAAAACTTAACGACACAAAAATGTTATGTAATCTTGGTGTAACCATCAAGTAAAAACAAAATTACATTTTCCTTACACATTGAATACATGTACACTAGGGTGGCCCTTATTTAACAAACCAAATTTCACTCAACAAAGTTGAAATTCTGTCTTAATGACCATAATAGCATGTAATTAATAATTATACAAAACCATTAGTAAAC
>NW_015740467.1:0-386 GCF_001515625.1 Sinocyclocheilus rhinocerous
ATGCATGTATGTATGTATCTGTCTACAGTTTGGATGTCTTTCATTAGTTTAACAATAATTATCCTCATGTCTTAAAGCACATACAGACCTACAGAATCTTATGCTGACGATTATGTCAGCGTATCTGACGTCAAATGCACTCTAATGAAGTCATTTACAGAATCCACTATTAAATGCTCCCAAACTGGGTCTCCGGTCTCCTGTAGATGTTCCCACTGGGTTTAGTGACGGCTTCCTAATTTCTCACTGTAGCTTAACTAAGACTGAGTCCAAAGAGTACATAAAGATCCCAGCTGCTAACAAGATGTTTCCTTCTCTACTGCTTAATTGCACATCTAACAAACAATTAATGAGATCAATAAAGGGGGTGATGTGAAAACTGCCAC
>NW_015740468.1:0-386 GCF_001515625.1 Sinocyclocheilus rhinocerous
AAAAAAAAAGCACACTGCGTTCCAGTAAGCACAAGGACTGCTGATAATAGTTCTGATCATGCCATCTCAGAGCAACATAGTGTTGTCTGAATGTTATGTAATGAAGAGATGATAAAAGATGGGAATCAGAAGAAACTGAATAATTATGGTTTTGATTCCAATACGGTTCAAACTATATACTACAAACAGGGGTGGATTTAGTGATTTGGGGGCCCTAGACAAAATATAGGAATGGGGCCTTATACATTTGCACACATTTACCTGGATCAACCTCGAGGTTCCTTTCTCTGTTGTGATGCTTGCTGCTGCACAACGGTAACCCATAGTTGTGTCCAATGTTTCTACATTTTTCATGCACATGTCATCATTTTTGCCCCACCCAGTGC
>NW_015740469.1:0-387 GCF_001515625.1 Sinocyclocheilus rhinocerous
TCTAAACAATGCATAGTTTTTAGTAACGGATCGAAACTTTGGAAATGCTTTAAGACCCTCAAAATACACATAAAATATTATTTTTATTATTTTAGATTTTTTTTAATTTACATTATTTTTTAAGAGATATAACTTTAAAAAAAAATCTTAATTTTGTGTTTAGGTGTTCATAAGTTATATTAGTGTCAAAAAAACATTTAGCCTTTTCTTAAAATTTCACACAATTTTGTTGATAAACACGAATATGTATGCCAATTGACAAACCACTGCAGCATGAAAAACGGATCACTTTTTTCATCTGACAGTGAACGTTTATGCAAGTAAAATGAATTTATTTCGTTTGAAAACCTTTCAGAGTAATATTTAAGTTGTTTTATTATAAATAAA
>NW_015740470.1:0-387 GCF_001515625.1 Sinocyclocheilus rhinocerous
AAAAAAAATTATCTTTTTCTTTTATATAGGCTTTATTTTTGTTATGCAACTTGGTTTATTTTATATTGGTTTATATAAACCAAGTTGCATGTCAAACATTAAGCCTGTAACAAAAATGACACTTATGTATGTATGTCTGGGTATGTGTTCTCCACAGGAGAACGAGTGCTGGCAAGCGGTTCGGTTCAGCTCCCGCGGTTCACTCTCCTAGAGTCAGGAAGTTTACTCATAAGCCCCTCCCACATATCAGACGCCGGCACCTACACCTGCATGGCCAGCAACTCCAGAGGCATAGACGAGGCCTCGGCCGACCTCGTGGTCTGGGGTGAGTGTGTGTGTGTTTTGAAGTGTATAGATCACAGACTATCTTTGTACTTTAGGATGTCC
>NW_015740471.1:0-386 GCF_001515625.1 Sinocyclocheilus rhinocerous
CCTACGGCATCTCTCGCCGTCCCTCCACATCCTCCTGAGTCTGGAGCTGCTGGGGTCACTGGGCGTCAGGGTCCGTCCTGTTCCGGCTGTGCTTGTGTATTTCTCAGTCTCTCTGTTGTAGAGTTTCATCTGAGACATACAATGTGTTGGGTTAAAGCAAAGTGGGCTATTCGTAAACACTGACGTCAAGTATGATATTGTATTCTTTCCAAATACACTTTCATACCCAATTGTATTTATTTTGGTCATACTGTGTGTGTGTGTGTGTGTGTGTGAGGAGTTTGTGGCAGTTTGTAACATTTAAGATGTTAAGAGAGAAGCTGAATGTGTCATCCATGAAAAACAGATCCTTTTGTATTGATTATCACTTTCAGCTGGCTGTTTTA
>NW_015740472.1:0-386 GCF_001515625.1 Sinocyclocheilus rhinocerous
TTGATATGTTTAAATCAGTGTTTATATATATATATATATATATACATATACAGTATATGTATATAAAAACACTGATTTAAACATATCAACATTTTACGTTTACCAGCTTGTAGTAATTAACTATTTTGATTTAATTTAATTTAGTTTAATTATCATCATAATGCCCATTTTGCATTTTGTTTTCATTCACCATTTGTTAACAGAATGTTTGGGAGTATATTTAACCCTGTTTCCCTCTCATCTGCAGGTAACTTCTCACCCCAGCCCAAGAAGCAGTGCGTCCCGTACCTGACGTCTGAGAAAATGTGTGACAGCCCTACCTCCTCTCACGGCAGCATGCTGGACTCGCCCGCCACACCGTCCGCTGCCCTGGCGTCACCGGCGGC
>NW_015740473.1:0-387 GCF_001515625.1 Sinocyclocheilus rhinocerous
CAATTAATTAAGAAGAAACTGCAAGTAACACATTGAATTAAAAATCAGAAAAACATAGTATAGTATTTTATTTGTAAAAGAAAAAAAATACTCCAATCATCTTTGTTTTATTAAAAACTTCAAAATCATTTTTTACAGTGTACTTATTTACAATAATACCCTACCTTCAGATGATGATAGTAATATTAAATAGATCAACATGTTAGCACAGTAATCAGGTTTGAACAGGAGACACACAGAAACATCAGATGATCCAACGAGGCTTGTGAACTGTTGACAGTCTTATTGTATCTCACAATGCATGTGCTAAACTCCTCCTACTCAGACTGACAACATTCAGCTCTCATCTCATATAATATATGACAGTCAAGTGTAATTTATAACACA
>NW_015740474.1:0-387 GCF_001515625.1 Sinocyclocheilus rhinocerous
TTCGGTTTAGAATTGGGAACGTTTTATGTTGCAGTTTGTTCAGGGTTATCTTTCTTTTGTGGTTCTTGAAGCTTCTGAATCTATGTTGATTCGTATACCTAGGCCTATCGAAAATAATGATGTTATCATATTTTAAACCACATACTGGCATCGTCACTCTTGCGAATCGGTTCTTTTGAACAATTCGTTTGAAATAACCTATTCAAACGCAAATTCAGCATGACGTATTAATATGCTGTAGCATATTCTAAAAAAAAAAAATCAAAGAAGCTCTTTTGAATAAAATGCTGTTTATTTAAACCAACTCGTAGACTACACGTGCAGGTGTAATACAAATCAAATGGTCTTACAAGTTCTCGGCTCATCGGACATTTCGAATAAGAGTTA
>NW_015740475.1:0-387 GCF_001515625.1 Sinocyclocheilus rhinocerous
TCCATAATCAGTCCTTTATGGGAAGTGTGAATGGCTCATAGTCTGCAAATTTTAGCATGATGTGAAAAATAAATATTGGAGTCCTCACAATAACTCAAACCTCTTTGTTACTTTATTTTATTATTGTTCATTTATTTTATTAAACTGAGTAAAGTATTACACCTTTTTATATTTTGTGGTGTTTTATATTTAGTTTTGATAAAAACAAAGGTTTATTATTGTATGTTCTTTTGCTATTTCATTTATTGCATACCTTTTAAATTCACTTATTAAAAAAACAGCAGTAGCAGTAGAGTATAACAACATTTATTTGAAAAACATGTTTTTGGTTTCTTGCCGCCTTATATCTCCACTCTTTCCTTTCATTCTTTTCATGGCTTTGGAAAA
>NW_015740476.1:0-387 GCF_001515625.1 Sinocyclocheilus rhinocerous
TGGCCAGGCCGGTCATAGTGCCCTGTGCCAATGGAATGATCTTGTTGATGGCTTTGACCATCTGCGCAGTCTTACTGAAGGCTTTGAGGGAGAACACATTCTGGACTTGACTGGAGTATTGGACCACTCCAACTCTTGTAGCTTCTAGGCCAATGTCCAGCTCATGGATGATGTCTATCATGAACTTGCGCATTGTCTCAAACTCATGGGGACGAACGCTGCGGGAGCCATCAATGATGAACACAAGGTCGACTGGGCCAGATTTACACTTCGGTTCAGCTGTAAAAAATTTTTAAAACATATAATGACAATACTGATTCAGTCTAAAGCTACAAGTAAATAAGTACACTAGGTTCTTTACTGGCATTGATGGTTCCATAAAGAACC
>NW_015740477.1:0-386 GCF_001515625.1 Sinocyclocheilus rhinocerous
CTGTGCATCTTACTCTCGTCACTCTGAAGGTAGTCGGTATGGTCGTGGAGGAGGGGAAAGGTTCGGCCCACCCACTCGCACAGATTACAGGCTGATTGTGGAAAATCTCTCCAGTCGCTGCAGCTGGCAGGACCTGAAGGTACAGAAACACTTTTTAGTTTCACGTTTTTAGTCTTAAGGCCGTTCCACACTGAGCGAGAAGGCGAGGCGAATCGCAGACGAACTGCGCTTTCACACCGAGCGCGAAGCGATTGATCGCCTTCTTCTGATTCACGCCTGCACGCTAGGTGGCACCGACCAGCAATGCATTTTTCCTCAGATATGCATCTCATATCGTACATGGATTTAAAGGGGTCATATGATGCTTTTTTTAAAGATCATTATTT
>NW_015740478.1:0-387 GCF_001515625.1 Sinocyclocheilus rhinocerous
CTTGGACTAAAGGCTGTTGGCTATTTAAAAAAAGGACAAGTCCAGTCAACATGGGAAAGGAAACTGAACTCCCCTTGATGGCCGCTCGGTACAGACCTGTTTAGCTCAGTAGCTGTGTGTTGAAACCTGGCCTGCTGGGATGGTCGCAGTCCTTCGGATAGAGCCCAGTGTGTTCATGTTTTTCTAGAGGAAAAAGCATGCAAAAGTGTTTGCCTCTGCCTCTGTCCAGCCCTGTTTTTCCTCGCAACTTGAAGAGATGCATGAGAATGCGTGCTGTGCCCTGCAGCACAAATCTGGCAAATAGTCCCACCTGCAGTTTTGCAATAATTTTGTGAACCTTTTTGCGCAAGCATGTGTTTATCAGTACCATGTGGTGTCGCAGAACTT
>NW_015740479.1:0-387 GCF_001515625.1 Sinocyclocheilus rhinocerous
AAAAGACATGAACACCAACACAACCCAAAACAAACCCTGACAGTCATTAAGAGCTGCATGACGATTCTTTAAAAATGCTATCTTTGAGTTCCACAGAATAAAGGCTTGTTCACACCAAGGACGATAACAATAAAGATATAGATCCAAAAATCGTTCTCAGTCCACACTACAGCTATAGTGATAAAGGCACAGAGAAACTTTATTTTTGGAATCACTTTCAGAACTATTTTTTTTTTCCAGAAGATGAATGATAAAAACATTGACACCCTATCATAATCAATCCTGCTATAACGAGTTTGAGAATTTAAAGCGGCAGACAAGCGTGCGCTAAACAGACGATACCGTCTGCTGGTGTGGACGCTAATATAGTTATCTTTATAGTTTTTG
>NW_015740480.1:0-386 GCF_001515625.1 Sinocyclocheilus rhinocerous
GGAAAACTCTTAGTTAATAGTGAATATGTGTTCCCTATTCTAAAATGTTACCATATTTACAAATATATAGAAAACATACTGTATATACATAAACCTATAAACCCATAGATATACAGTATATAAATAGGAGCTCTGACAGAGAGAGACTGATTGATAATGACAAAGGACAGTGAGTGTTCCACCTTTACAGTATATACTGTAAAGGTGGAACACTCACTGTCCTTTGTCATTATCAATCAGTCTCTCTCTGTCAGAGCTCCTATTTATATACTGTATATCTATGGGTTTATAGGTTTATGTATATACAGTATGTTTTCTATATATTTGTAAATATGGTAACATTTTAGAATAGGGAACACATATTCACTATTAACTAAGAGTTTTCC
>NW_015740481.1:0-387 GCF_001515625.1 Sinocyclocheilus rhinocerous
GGCACAGAGTTTTTCATTGATATGTTTACAAATCATACATCACAAATATACAATGAACCATAAATGTTGTGTACAAATCAGAATCCTATGCACACATTAACATTTTAATGCATACTGAATTTTTTTCCCCCATTCAACAAACTACAAACCTGGTTAACAAACTCTGTGCCTTGGTCAGTAAGTATTCTCTTTGGTGCCCCAAACCTGTAGAAGAAATTAATGATGCAGCAAGAGACAACTGCTGCAGATTTATTTGGAATAGCATAGGCTTCTGGCCATTTTGTGTAATAGTCAACCAGGACACAAATGTACTCGTTTCCATTGTTGGTCTTGGTGACTTTACCCACTAAATCCATGCCCAGCAGTTCCAGAGGCTTGTCCACCTTC
>NW_015740482.1:0-387 GCF_001515625.1 Sinocyclocheilus rhinocerous
AAAGAACCCTAGGCAAATAAAGCAACTCTATCTGACCTGCAATATCTATCTGATTTGCAAAACGGTTTAAAGTTCTCTTAATTTCTTAAACCCTTAAACCGAAATCACTTTAAAACGCTTAAACACACATTAAAAAGCACACTAGGAGTGAGTGGGCACAGATTAACTTCAGGAAAGTGTGTTTCTCGTACTGTATCATCCACCGACCGATCACATTATCCCCACGAATTCTGCACACTCAACTTTTAATCAGTTTAAGCAAGCTAGATAAATAGTCTGCACTCTCGGATAGGTAGATTATAGATTGATTCACTCATATTTTCTGCCAGGGTATAGTAAACAGAAGCTAGAGAGATTATGAGTGTTTATGCATGTGTGTTTGCAAGC
>NW_015740483.1:0-387 GCF_001515625.1 Sinocyclocheilus rhinocerous
AATGCTACATTTCTCCAGATCTGTTTTGATTAAGAAACAAACTCAGCAATATCTTGGATGACCTGAGGGTAAGTAAATTTTCATTTTTGAGTGAACTACTACTTTAAAAGGCCTCTGACTCCATTCATTGTAATTGCATGGGAACATTCTTTAAAATCACTCCTTTGTGTCCCACAGAAAAATGAAAGTCACATGACAACAACATGAGGGTGTGTAAATGATTTTTGGGTGAACTAATCTTTCAATTAATGATGGGATAATTACAAAACAATCACAAGTTTAACAAACAGAAGCTTAATAAGAAGTAAAAGGATGTTAACTACTTTGGCATGTACATGGAAGTAAGGCATTTGTTCTGAGGGATCAATGAGAAGATGGAATCTTCTG
>NW_015740484.1:0-387 GCF_001515625.1 Sinocyclocheilus rhinocerous
AAAAAAGATTACCTCTTCTTTTTTTTTGATCAGAAACCCATACATTTCACTCAGATGTCACAATACAAAAACAAAAATTACATTTCATCACAACTTTAAATATCAAACCTCACTGAATGTCGCACATCACACGACCAATCAACATAAAGGCTTAAAATCTGTACATCATACAAAATTATTCATATGGATTAATTTCATGCTACCTCTATATTCGTTCTGAAGCTTGAAAGTTTTGGACCTCAAAAACAGCTGGAAAATTCTTCAAAATATCTTCTTTTGTGTTCTGATGAAGAAGAAAAAACATCCAAGTTTGGAACAACATGGAAGGTGAGTAAATATTGATATTTAACTACAGAGTTTGCGATTGTCAGACATTTGTGATGGAAA
>NW_015740485.1:0-387 GCF_001515625.1 Sinocyclocheilus rhinocerous
TGTCCAGCTGTCTGTGAAAAGAAAAACATTGACAACATTGTTTGATAGCACGTAATATTCATATTATGTATTATGCAATATATAATAAACAGAGTCATTCAATCATTCATAATTGCCAAATAAACCCTGATAAAAATTCCAAAACAAAGCTGGCTGCAAATTATCCCACTTTATGCACAGCTACTTACATTGCAATCTAAATTAACAAATTGACATGCAAATTATGTACTCATATGATAAGAAGGAGAATTAGCAGTTGTAACAGTGAATTATACAGTTTAGTGTCCATGTACAAAAATATACTGCAGAATGCAGTCATTGACCAATCAGAATCAAGTATTCCAGAGAAATGCATAAAAAAAACCAACATATTTAAGCATATGAAAA
>NW_015740487.1:0-387 GCF_001515625.1 Sinocyclocheilus rhinocerous
CACGCACAAACGTGCACAAACACACACAAACACATGCACAAACACGTACAAACGTGCAAACACACACAAACACATGCACAAACACGTACAAACGTGCACAAACACATGCACAAACACATGCACCAACACACACACAAACACGCACAAACACATGCACAAACACACGCTCAAACACACGCACAAACGTGCACAAACACACACACAAACACACGCAGAAAACACATTCACAAACACGCGCACAAACACGTGCACAACCACATGCACAAACACATGAACAAACACACGCACAAACTCACGCACAAACACACACAAACACATGCACCAACACACGCACAAACACACGCACAGACTTGCACAAACACACACAAACACATGCACAAACACACA
>NW_015740488.1:0-387 GCF_001515625.1 Sinocyclocheilus rhinocerous
TTTCTAAACAGCGGTCGTTCATCATTTGGACGTTTCCGAGCCGGACGACCTCTGGATTAATGCACAGGTTCTATAAACGGCAAAATGACAAACATCATCTAATTGCCCGTTTATGGATGCATAAGAATTTATTGTTGAAAATTGGCCTTGCATTGTGGCAGCACTGATTTTCCACAAAAAATTAAAAAAGCAAAAAAAAAAAAGGGTAAAAGCAGATTTTTTTTTTTGTTATAGACACTCATTATAAAATATTATAGCGTGTTAAAACTGATTATAGAATGATCATATCATTATATACTACTGTTTAAAGTTTGGACTTATTTTTTAAGAAATTAATACTTCTATTTAGCAAGGATGCTTTAAACTGATCAAAAGTGACAAAAACAT
>NW_015740489.1:0-387 GCF_001515625.1 Sinocyclocheilus rhinocerous
GAGGAACAAATAGTTGCTGGATTTACCAAAGTTTGTGAGATTTGCAGCATCAAATCTTTGTAAGATTTCCAGTAGTTGAGTTTTGAAACACACTGTTGCAACAACAGTGTATGAATATATCCTGGAGTAGCTACAGCAGTAATCCACAAGGCTTCAAGGGTTATATCCCATTATTTCATAAACCAGACATTTAACCATTTGCATAAAGTCTGCCACATATTGTACATTCCCTTCCATCTAGAACTAATAAACACTGAAATATTTCAGTGACTCACTCAATATGCAGATGCGCTCAAAGGATTTGCTGGCAAACATTAAAACAACAGCCTGGCTATGTGTGTTTCTTGCACACACTTTTTTTTTTTTGTTGCCTCAAACCTTGCAAAT
>NW_015740490.1:0-387 GCF_001515625.1 Sinocyclocheilus rhinocerous
AATATGTCAAGTCTATTTTCTCCTTACATTCGGACAGCACTGTTGACTCTCATGACGAGTCAGAGTGATGAGAGAAAAACTGGAGCATTTGAAATATCAAATAAAATAAAATATTACATATTTTTAGTCAAGTCAATTTTGGGGTAACATCTACACTCTTAAGCTGAATCAATGAATAAATGAACGAATACTTCAGAAACATTACAACATTATTTTTTAGCCAATTTTGAGGGAACATCAGCACTTTTTAGTTGAAATACATATTTTTGGAGCATTACGCCATTATTTTTAAACCATTTTTTGATAGAACAGCTGCATTTTTAGTTGAAATAAATAAAATCTACAGAAATATTACAACATTACTTTTAAGCCAATTTTGGTGGAAAA
>NW_015740491.1:0-387 GCF_001515625.1 Sinocyclocheilus rhinocerous
TGATCAATAGACATATGGATGGATGGATGATCAATAGATATATGGATGATTGGATGGATGAATAGAATGATAGATAGAATGATGGATGGATAGATGGATGTAATGACCGATTGACAGACTGATAGATGGATGAATAGAATGAAAGATAGAAAGATGGATAGATGGATGGATGGAATGATAGATGGATGGATGAATAGAACAATAGATCGATAGATAGATAAATGGATGGATAGATAGATAGAGAGATAGATTGATAGATAGATGGATGGATGAATAGAATGACAGATAGAATGACGGACGGATGAATGGAACGATAAGTCAATAGATAGATGAGTGGATGGATGAATAGACCGACGGATGAATGGATGGATGGATGAATAGAATGAT
>NW_015740492.1:0-387 GCF_001515625.1 Sinocyclocheilus rhinocerous
AACGTCTGTCCAGAACTCATACCAACCCTGTTTGTTTCAACTCAACAGGAGATTTCTCCTCATCTTACATCTGTATTCAGCATTAAACTGTATGAAGCAGGAAAAACTTACTAGTCTTTTCGGTTTTCAACAAGCTAGAAAAGGCGAAGGGGAGGACGGCTGGCGGCCGGGGAGCAGAATTGGCGGGAAAGTGCAGGCCAGATGCTGCGAGCTGATTAGCTGGCTTGCGGATGGGGGCTGGATGTAGTGGATTTTTCCTGCTTTTATTGGTTAGCCGAAGGCTGTTGCTGGTGGTTGGTAGTGTAGACATTGGGGAACGTAAAACGCTGATTGGTCAGGAATGTGAAGTGGGCCGCTGCCGATTGGGTGTTAAGGTTGGAGGAGGAG
>NW_015740493.1:0-387 GCF_001515625.1 Sinocyclocheilus rhinocerous
AATCAGCTTTCATAGCTTTTCAGCTCTAAAAAGGACAACAACAAAAAAGTTTTTTTTAAGTTTTGTAAATCAGTATTTAGTATGTGACTGATACAATGAGTCTTGTTTTAGTACATTACATCTGCACTAAAGTTCAATACCCATTTCGGACAGATGAACCATGTTCATACAGGCTGGAGCATTGCAAAACATTGTGCACTTTTGTTTGGTTTGATATTATGTCATTCTTATATTTAAGTTGAATATTAAATATTAAATTTAATATAGAATATTACACTTAAATACGAGTGTGAAAACTGTGTATTAAGTGTGAAAACTGGATGAGATCTGTAAGCATTCATAAATACTTTGAGCAAAATCAAAGATTCTCTTATCATTCATGCTGTG
>NW_015740494.1:0-387 GCF_001515625.1 Sinocyclocheilus rhinocerous
ACAGTCAGTGTAGATCTGGGTAAATCTGTGAAGAAAACAAAATTTAACTCAAAACACAGAACACACAAGACGTGAGTTTGCAGTGCAGAGTGACAATCGTATGACAAAATGTCATGAAGGTGTTATAAAACACCTTATGAATCCATATGAATCTAGCAGTTTAATCCAAGTCTTGAGAAGAGATACGATCACTTTATGTGATAAACAGATTGTAATTTAGGCTTTTATTCACATATTCACATGATTTTTGGATCTTCTAAGTTTTGGTTTCCTGGACTTTTAATGGAGGAACAGAAACCTTTCAGGTTTTATTTAGGTTTCTTAATTTGTTTCAAAGATTAGCCAAAGTCTTCTGGGTTTTGAAGCACATGAGGCCGAGTACATGAT
>NW_015740495.1:0-387 GCF_001515625.1 Sinocyclocheilus rhinocerous
AATTGTCAGGTGGTTGTTTAAGTCAGTGACCTGCTCAATTGACTGATCCAGCAGCTGAAGAATAAATTGCCTGTCCTTTTTAAGGATGTTCATCGAGGCAAGATGGCTTGGGTTGTTTTTTTGGACTGTTGGACGAGCAAGGTCCCTGGGTGGTAGGTTCCTGAGCTTGGTTTTGAAAATTTCAGTCATTTTATTGAGAAGTTCGACAGCATTTTCTTTTGCCAGTTGTGTCTTGGTTGTGTGATGGTGGGGATGCCGCAAGTCCCTGGGCATGACGGTTAGGTTCAAGAAGTAGCCACCATCAACATGTGCCAGCGTCACTCCTTGGCTGCATCTTAATGCGTCCACCCCTGAAGCACTGCAGTCACGCAGTTGCACGTGTTTTTT
>NW_015740496.1:0-387 GCF_001515625.1 Sinocyclocheilus rhinocerous
ATGGTGCTCTTCGCACATGCGCAGAAGATAAAACATAACTTAACAGTTTGGACTGGTACTCATATAATGTGATCGCTAACCGTGCCAGAGCATGGAACGGCTACTACCTTTGTGTGTGCTACTGTCAACAACAAACATCTTCTATTAATACTTGGATAGTACACTTTCTAATTAATTTGAGTATATAATGGGTCTCATTCTCATCCTGTTGATTAATGGGAATTATTGTCGGTGAGCAAAGATGCAAATTCATCTGTCAATCATGCTTGGGTGTGAGTACACCCTAAAGTCCGTTCCACACTGAGTACGATGCGAAAAAGCGAGGCAAATCGCCGATGAACGGTGCTTTCACACCGAGCGTGAAACGATTGTTCGCCTTCTGCTAAT
>NW_015740497.1:0-386 GCF_001515625.1 Sinocyclocheilus rhinocerous
CGTAAGACCTTCGTTCATCTTCGGAACACAAATTAATATATTTTGATGAAATCCAAGAGGTATATGACTCGTCCATAGACATCAATTTAACCACCAAGGTCCAGTAAGGTAATAAAGACATCGTTAAGATCAACGTAAGAGTCCACGTGTCTGCAGTGGTTCAACCTTAATGTTATGAAGTGATGAGAATACTTTTTGTGTGCAAAAACAAAACAAAAAGAACGACTTCATTCAGCAATATCTTCTCTTCTGTGTCATTCTCATGCACTGTTTATGTTCGGCACTTCCAGGGTCTACATCAGAACGCCGACTATAGAGGAGTCAGATACCTGATACCTTGATCTGATTTCATCAAAAATATCTTAATTTGTGTTCCGAAGATGAAC
>NW_015740498.1:0-386 GCF_001515625.1 Sinocyclocheilus rhinocerous
TCGTCTTATAATCAGGGTCGTCTTATATTCGGGTCAATACGGTATGTCCTTTTTTCATTGCTATTGCTCAGCTTCCACAGATAACACCTAGGATACATATAATTCTATTACTGTATTATCATAATGCTACAGTAAAATAAATAACCTGTTATTTATGTAACATTATGAAGTCATTGTTGTAAATTGTCTTTGTTCTCTATTTTTCTTATTATTATTGTGGCACTACATTTCAGAGTTGCATTTCCTTAAAGCATTGTCGTTCTTCAACTATGGTCGCATGTGTCATTGTTACCAACACAGTTTGAAGATTTATTGTTTTCCAAAATCATAGTTCGCTAGGAAGCATCACAAATTTGTGTGGTTGGAGCTACAGCCCCAGAGTCACA
>NW_015740499.1:0-387 GCF_001515625.1 Sinocyclocheilus rhinocerous
AAGACCTTAGGCTTTTATTCACATATTGTCATTGATGCAAGAACAAATTTGTTGGTTTTCGCACATCAAATGTTTGCGCTTCCATTTACCATATTAGATGAGCTCTATGTATGCGTGTTGATCAGCATTTATCGGTGAATAAAATTAAATCTATTCACCGCGTAAAGTGATCATATCTTTGGAAGACTTGGATTAAACCACTTCAACTTTCAAAGGTGGGACAGAAATCTGTCTGCCTTCATTAGAAATATCTTCATTATAAAAGTCTAATGGGTTTGAAGTAACATGAGAGTGAGTATTTGACAGATTTTTCATTTCTGGGTGAACTATCCCTTTAAGAGAGGTAAGAGATTTCTGGTAGCCAATGTTGACATTTGAAATCACCAA
>NW_015740500.1:0-387 GCF_001515625.1 Sinocyclocheilus rhinocerous
CACTAGTGTTACTGCAGCTTAACAATTATTTTTGATTCTTTAATTCATCAGAAAATAAATTCTAATTTTATTTCTAGTAATTCAACAAATCAAATGAACCATATTTTAAGAGCAGCAAGTAAACGTAAATCATTAAATATGAAAATAAAGGAGGAAAAAAGCAGAAACTAAGTGTTAACTGGCTTGAGAGACGTTATTCTTCAAGGTCACATATAT
This sequence comes from Sinocyclocheilus rhinocerous, assembly GCF_001515625.1. Classification (NCBI taxonomy): domain Eukaryota; kingdom Metazoa; phylum Chordata; class Actinopteri; order Cypriniformes; family Cyprinidae; genus Sinocyclocheilus; species Sinocyclocheilus rhinocerous. The sequence continues at coordinate 217 of NW_015740500.1, forward strand.
TCTTTAACATAACATATTACTGTGATGTATTTGTGCTCTATTATTCATGAAAGTTACTGTTTGTATTAAAATCCCTACTGCCAGGCTTTTCTGTTTGACACACACCTTTACGCATGTTTATAAGGCGTTATTTCTATTCTTCACCTAGACGCTCCACCGGATGTGAAACAA
>NW_015740501.1:0-387 GCF_001515625.1 Sinocyclocheilus rhinocerous
TAAAAGGAGGAACACTGAACAATTATGTTTAACTGATTCTGGGAGTCTATTTAGTAGGTCGGCGAGATATTCCACAGAGATAAAATATAACTCCCTTCTTGTCCTCGGGCGAGGCATTTACTGGGTTTTATGTCGCACAAAAGGTCATTCATGAAGCAATCATTTCAGAAATGTTTGGCCCACCGCAGAATTAACATGGAGGTTCGACACGACAATTCTGTGATTCTGTGATTTTGACTTTCTGTTCAGAGGAAATGAATGAACCGATGGAAGTGGCATGAGCGGTTCAGTAGATGTCACTCTTGACTGACGAACAATAAGCTGATGTTAGCAACTTTATCAACTTAAAGGAATAGTTCACCCAAAAATGAACATTTGCTGAAAATG
>NW_015740502.1:0-385 GCF_001515625.1 Sinocyclocheilus rhinocerous
TAGCATTAAACTAAGTGTAGCATCTTAATCATAAGTTATATATATATATATATATATATATAAATAATATTACCAGCAGTAAATTCATATATATAATATTTGAAAATACAATTATTGTATTACAAACGGACCAAGGAAAATAGTTACAGTAGTTTTTAGTAGTATTTAAAGGAATCTGATTAAACACAAAATATTTAAATATTTAAATAAATAAATAAAAAAGAGAAGAATTTAAGTAATGCTTTTGAACTATCTGCAAACAATATTTAATTTTAAAATATGAACACAACCACTCTTAATTGCATACCTAATGTGCTGGAAATGGCTCTGTTAAAAGTATAATATGTAATTTTCGCCGCTAGAGGGCGCGCATTCAAAATAAACA
>NW_015740503.1:0-387 GCF_001515625.1 Sinocyclocheilus rhinocerous
AAAAACATCCCAAAGTCCTAATCACAAACAGCTTTAGATTACTGAAAAGAACAACTTCTCGTGTTCCGTAAACACGTTAATCTTCTCTTTTTACATGTCATGCTTGTGTCAGACACTAGAAAGGAAAGAAATCCAGACCTGGAGGGTGAAATGAGACATACACGCACACACTTTGGCCGTTGGTGGGGTGGTAAAGCAGGGAAGATGAGGTGCAATCTGTGGCAGTAATCTTGGCGTGAGTGGAGGTTTTTGGCGGAGGCTGAAATGGTAGCTGGATTAAGCAGATGGAGACGCATGAATCCATCTGATAGGATTAAACTTTCTGTGGCTTTCTCTAAGCCATCTGCTCACCATGCTGCTCTGACACACACACACACACACACACAC
>NW_015740504.1:0-387 GCF_001515625.1 Sinocyclocheilus rhinocerous
GCTGTACACAAAGCAGCGCTCCGCTCACAAATGCTGCTTTATCAGGCATTACATGCAAGATGAAATAAAAATTATTCTCCTTCAGAGATACAGTGATATAAAAACACCCCCGCCGCGTTTTGATTTTGAAACGTGCAGTGCTCAAGTTTATTTAATGAAGTCAAAGCCTTTTGGAAAATCTATTTGTGGTGGGCAGTTTTGATATTGTGGCAGGCTGCCACAAATAATTCAATGCATGGGAAACACTGAATCCTAAATAAGGTTCTAATTAGACATGCTATGTCTCAAATTATAAATAATACAGTATATATAGGCATTAGATTTAGCACAATGAATTTGTTGTCCCATTTGAGGTTTCCTTGTAATAGTGTAATGGCAGTAATACAG
>NW_015740505.1:0-387 GCF_001515625.1 Sinocyclocheilus rhinocerous
ACTCCACCGGCCTCGCTCCGTTCCCACAGCTCTCGGCCCCACCCCACTCATCACAGTATAATATTAATATAATATTAATGTAAGTCCTGCTGAAGTGGAGATTTTTAGCTCAGTGCAGGAGAAATTGGCCTTAAAAGACATGATAAAAATAGATGAAATAAATAAAGTGCAATAAAAGAAACACTTAAAGGGATAGTAGTGAAAATTCTGTTGTTAAGTACTCACCCTCATGTTGTTCCAAACCTGTAAAACCATCTTTAATCTTCAGAACACAAATTAAGATATTCTTGATAAAATCCGAAAGCTTTCTGACCCTGCATAGACAGCAACACAACTGATACTTTCAAGTCCCAGAAAGGTAGTAAGGACATCGTTAAAATAGTCCAT
>NW_015740506.1:0-385 GCF_001515625.1 Sinocyclocheilus rhinocerous
AGAGAGAGAGAGAGAGAGAGAGAGAGAGAGAGAGAGAGAAAAGAGAGAGAATAGAGGGGGGGTGCCAATGTTTAGGATAGCTATAAACAAGAGTATGGATTCCACAAACATCTGTTGTGGTACACTTTTGATGTGGCAAGTGTGTCTGTAACCTGAGATATGTGTGTGCAGTGTTGGGGAGTAAAACTAAACTAAAGTAAACTAAAAGGAACTACAACTAATCTAAAAGGAACAATGCATCTAAATTAAAGGGATAGTTTACCCAAAAATTGTAATTATGAATTTAGTCTTATTTAATTGAGGCTTTCATTCAAGTATAAACCCAAGAATCACTCACATGTTTAGTTTGGGGACCAGTTCTCACTATTAACTAACTATTAACTAT
>NW_015740507.1:0-386 GCF_001515625.1 Sinocyclocheilus rhinocerous
AGGGTGAGTAAATCATGGGGACATTTTCATTTTTGGGTGAACTATCCCTTTAACTTGCATTTTTGGGTGTACTGTCGCTTTAAATCCTGTATAAACACACTATAAAAGGTGATTTCGTACGTGCTGCCAGTCTCTTCAGGGCAGCTAGTGTTTTTCCGAGTGAGCTGCTTGTAAAAGAAGCTGCTGAAGATGTGAGATCTTTCGGCCACGTCTTTGTCGGCTCTTTCCAACAGAAGGTACCTGATGGGGGTATTTAATATTGGGGAAAATATCAGATCTAATTTTACAAGCCGAAACCCTCATAAGTACCGTCAGACTCACTTGAGGTAGAAGTCGATGATGACGTCGTTGAGAAACTCGCCATCCTTGAGGCACTCCAGGTCCTC
>NW_015740508.1:0-387 GCF_001515625.1 Sinocyclocheilus rhinocerous
CGATAAGTCGATATATTGATTATTGCGACAGGCCTACTATTGACTCCATTAGTAAGATGTCACATCTGTAATGTGTAATTACACTCACTTTCAAAGCCAAATACCCAATTATTTGCATTGCTTAATGGCAAAAATAAAGCATGTACTGCAGTTTCTTTATGTCCTGTACTGTACTTACAGTTGTATACAATTGCATAAATTCACTAGGTGTGAGATCTGCGTTTGTCTGGGTCTTAATGTCACCTTTGGCAGTCTAATAGTGAGATCCTTGTGCAAATCACTCACACACACAGTGGCTTTTCTCACAGGCCGCAGGGGAAAATATAGGATAGACGTCAGAGCTAAATATTAGTGCGGTAGCCTGTAACTCATTTAGTATGTGTGTTC
>NW_015740509.1:0-387 GCF_001515625.1 Sinocyclocheilus rhinocerous
TCTCAATACAGCCGTCGGCGTGATGGGAAGTCATGCGTTGGTGGCGACGAGGCTTATGGCTCACTTGAGTGATGGTCGTCTGGAAGAATTGTTTGAAGGACACTTGGTAATAATAGTGGAAGGGCTAACTGTTTAGCGGAAGAAAGAGAGTGAGCGGAGAATATGGATAGATGGATGAGCGCTTGGTAGAAGTTATTCAAGGTGAAGAAGCAGCCAGTTGCCTACAGCATGAAAAGCAGGAGAAATGACGAAGTAGGGCTGTGTGGCTCAATGGTATATAATGTATAAAAATGTGTGCACTAGGTAGAGATTTTAATATATACTGTGGTAGTGTTCTAATCGAGGAAATAAATGTATGTAGTAAATAAAATTATAGAATTATTTTCA
>NW_015740510.1:0-387 GCF_001515625.1 Sinocyclocheilus rhinocerous
ACAATATTATATGTATTAAAAAAAGTTTAAGTTAATATGTAAGTGACTTTCTATTCAGGCAGATAAACTTGTTAACTTCAAAGTGTTGTGAGAATGTGTGTGTCCAATGCGAAATAATCATTCCGTTAATGAACAGGAATGAAGTCAGGCTGCTCTCCTACAGTTCACACTGAAGAGAGTCATCGAAGAAGCCAGAGCTTTATACTTCACACCCGGCCGTCAGTCAGTCAAAGATAACGCACTAACCAGAACACTCCTTCTTCTTTCCCTCTCTTCACCTCTTTGCTCTCTCTCTTGTTCTGTCTGGCTCTCAGTCTTTTCACATCAGCAACACTTAGCTTCCAGGCCTCGCTAAGGAATGAGACTGCTCGTATATTTTACTGATAA
>NW_015740511.1:0-387 GCF_001515625.1 Sinocyclocheilus rhinocerous
CCAACAATTGAGTGAGTCAATTATTAATCAGTCGAATCGTTCAAAAACACTTCATTTAGGAACGAAACAAATGTCCTTGTGAGAGATTCAATGAGTCATTCACTCACTCGATTCCTTCAAAAACAGGACGCTTGACGGTCAGTTCCGCTTTGGACTAGTTTGCAAGTATTTTTGCCGGTGATGCAAATATAGACAAAATAACTGGTAATATTATGCCTAAAATGTAAGTTACTCAATATTAACTTCTTGCTTACTGTTAGCCAACTTGTAGCACATTAACTTGCTAAATATGTAATATCGTCGCGCTCTTTTATTTCGTGATTGGAAACGTGTTATCCTAATAAGATATTAATAATAAGGCTTTATTAATGATCTCTTAACACGATA
>NW_015740512.1:0-387 GCF_001515625.1 Sinocyclocheilus rhinocerous
ACATTAGTGTGCAGAGTGTACTGCATTTCCCACAAATCATTCCCTGCTCCGTTCAAATGACTTCTATCCAATAGCGTGCAATAACACGGCCACCGTGGCATCTGCTGGTCTTCTCAGAAAAAGCTCTAATGGATGGTGAAAGGATGGGCAGCTCGTGACCAGCACTTATGAGAAGGTGAGGGCATTAATGCTTACACTTGTGGTCAGCATAATCAAATCTCGTTCTGAAACACTAGAACACCATTGAGACTATACATGCGAGAGGGCCATTAAACTGTCAGCGAGGCATCGATTTGAAGGACAGTGCTGGGCAACAGAAAGACAATGTGTGAACATCTGACGCTATGGATCCAGGCCATGAATGATTGCTTGGATGGAGACGAGGAC
>NW_015740513.1:0-387 GCF_001515625.1 Sinocyclocheilus rhinocerous
ACTAATTTTATTAACGCGGGATTAACGCAGTGCGTATTTTCTGTTTGACCCATGGCCTAACCCATAGTTGGAGAAATGGAGATGCACGGTGTTGCCAACTTAGCGATTTAGCGACTTTTTAGACCCCTTTAGCGACTTTTTCTTTTTTTTTTTTTTCAAAAAAGCGCCTACCGACAAATCTTTAGGGTTTGCCCAAACCATTTAGTTTCCGAGACTCGCCGGTACTGCCGCGCAAGCGTGAGGTCTCTCTTTTCCGCTGCGCACACACCTCTCTCTGCGTCTGCTCTGTTCAGCGAGTGGCAGTGAGGAGCAGCGCTTTCAGTTAAAACAGATATTATGTTACTTCTCTAATTTTACATGCAAGTATAGCCAAAATCACAGCACAGC
>NW_015740514.1:0-387 GCF_001515625.1 Sinocyclocheilus rhinocerous
CATTTGTAATGAGTGTTGCAATTACACATTACATTTTGCATGACATCTAGTTTTTTCTGCAGCAGTATATTTTATTATCACCAACTACAGGGCACTGAAAGTACTTTATCTTGTGCGTTTTGCCCTTACTTGCCCAAACTTGTCAACAAGGCTGCTTTATGTGAATGCCTTAGCAATGGCAATGAGGCCGAACTCAACTCATCCAGTGCAATTAGGCTTTGACGTTTTAATTTTACTTAACATTATTTTTTCACTGTTCTTCTGTATTCTTATCCTTTTATTTTTGTAAAAGTACAATAAACAAATAAAATTTTTTTTAAAAACTACTTAACATTATTTTAATTATCCGTTATACTGAAGACACCTTTTTGAAGCATAGTGTTTTTG
>NW_015740515.1:0-387 GCF_001515625.1 Sinocyclocheilus rhinocerous
CCCGGGTGCGCACCAAAAGTGCTAGTGTGAAAGCACCCTTAGTCACTCAATAAGACGGTCACTTGACATCACCTACTGAGTTTAGTTTAAAAGCATAACTTTTCCACAACATTTCTTATTTGTATTTTCCAAAACCTATTTACACCGTTCTCATAACGTTATTTAAAGCATTTGTAATTTTTCAGTGTAAATGATTAATTTGATTGTTAACAGCCCTATAGTGTCTTATTCGAATTAAATTGATTAAATTTAAGGATTTAAAATAAAAGATGAAACTTTACAAAGATTAGGGGGAAAATGCCCCTCGGGGTAATTATCACAAATATGCAGATTTAAATATGTCAAAAGTGACAAAACACTGATGAGAATATTGCTTCAGAATAAATT
>NW_015740516.1:0-387 GCF_001515625.1 Sinocyclocheilus rhinocerous
ACTTAACTAGCATTCTTTTTTATTCATTATTTTTGTATCTATTTGCATATAAAGGTAAATAATATGACTGAAATGAAAGATTCGTGTGGGAAAGATATGCTTTGGTTACTGTTGCCAAACCATTCATGTTGCGGTGATGGTTTTTGTACCACAGCCAATCAGGTTGAAGGTCACAGCTTGTTTGTTTTAATGCGCCTTAAATGCAGATGAAGTCATGATGTGCTAACTTGAACATGTCCAATTATTTTCCGCCCAGAAGACCTATTTGCCTCATTTACACTTGCTGGCACAAACACTTTTCTGTTTTCAGAATATAAGCAGACAGAAAGTGCTTTTTATTCAAAAAGTTAAATGTTTTGCTTTTTCCCTTTTTTTTTTTATCACCAT
>NW_015740517.1:0-387 GCF_001515625.1 Sinocyclocheilus rhinocerous
AATCACCTGTAGTAAAGGCAGTTTTCTCCTTGCTAGCATCATCCAATTGAATCTGCCAGTAGCCACTTGACACATCTAGAGTGCTCAACAAGGTGGCTCCAGAAAGGGCGTCCAAACTGTAATCCACACGTGGAAGTGGGTGTGCATCTTTGATAGTAATCGAGTTCAAATGTCTATAATCGATACAAAATCTGTAAGATCCATCCTTCTTATGGACAAGTATCACTGGCGAGGCCCATGGGCTATGACTAGGCTCAATTAAGTCAGCATCAAGAAGTTTCTGTACTTGGTTATGGATTTCCTTTCGTAGGACAGGAGATGTGCAGTATGCTCTCTGACGCACAGGGGACGTAGAGGATGTGTGTATGCTATGCTTAATTAAATCAG
>NW_015740518.1:0-387 GCF_001515625.1 Sinocyclocheilus rhinocerous
GTCTGTGGTCAAGGTGACCTTACCTCCCTCTTTGAGGGTCACACCCTTGTTGATAACATCAGGGAAGACCATATCCATGCTGCCAATATTAATGTAGAAGTAGCGATCAATGAAGGGATTGATTCCATCGGTTATGTCAAACTTTAGCAGGTCACGAACACCCTCCTGGCCTGTGTGAACATACTGAATCAACTGTTTGTCAAGTTCATCTTGAGTGAAATTCATTCCAATACTAATATTGCCAATGACAAGTCCATGTTTGGTTATTCTCTGAAGATAGCCTTGGCCAGGGCCGTAGCGGACAATGTAAGTAAGCTCGTTGTCTTCAGAATCCAGATCTGAGGCCTTCAGGACTCTGTTACTTATTACTTTGGTTTCTCCAATTTC
>NW_015740519.1:0-387 GCF_001515625.1 Sinocyclocheilus rhinocerous
ACGCTGTTTTGTGTAGTGTGGTTGTGGTAACGTTAACCTCTGAACGCCGTCTATTAGACGCCTAGTGTCAGAATTGACCAGAGCTGGTTATAGGCAGTGAAGGTTAAGACTATACTTACAGGAATTATTTCTATAGTTCTTAACGAGAGAATGTGTTTTGTAAGTGTTGCGTCTTTCAAACCACGATAATGCGCTTTGATGTTCTTTTCCGAGCGTGAATCTGATGTAGAATAATGAATTGTTTTACAAGCTTTACATCACTGATGAACGTTTCTTATTGTGTTTTTGCAATGAGGAGAAGAAGAGTATGTTCAGAGTGGTTTTATCGAATGTAAACAACGGAGTAGTTCTATATTATCCGTTACTTCAAAATAGTACGTTTATGTA
>NW_015740520.1:0-387 GCF_001515625.1 Sinocyclocheilus rhinocerous
ATAATTCATTATAATGTCAGACTGAGCTCAAACCCGGGTTATTATGGTTGACTAAAACTAAAACTGAAATTAAAGCCATTAGTTAATTACGTGAAACAAACTAACTAAACATTACAAAAAATTCAGTTAGATGCCGATGAAACATTTCTCATTTTAAGTATTCAACTTGAATACTAAAATAACTCAAATGAAAACAAAAATTATTTATATTTCAATTGTTAATTTTATTAAAATTAATAAAGAATAACAACATAGACATTACTAAAAAATATTAAAAATGACAAAAACAGAATTACTAAAACTTAAAATGAAAATATAAAAATAAAAACTGATTCAAAAATTTATAAAAACTATAATAGCATATAAATGATAATAAAACAACACTGG
>NW_015740521.1:0-387 GCF_001515625.1 Sinocyclocheilus rhinocerous
TGTCATTTATTAGATCTGTATCTGTGCATCTCAAATACTGCAAGAGCATTTCTTCTCTCCAGCTTCAGTTTTGTGTATTTTGTATAGAGATGCATTAATCAGCTCTACTCAGGTGTCGAGAATCACATGCACTATCAGCATATTCCATTAAGTGTCTCAATAATATCATCTTCATTTTCAACAAAGATCATTTTAAACCAAGTATTTCAAATGTTTTGACTGTAAAGTGTTTATATTTTCAACAAATCACACTTGCTTTTACATTCGGTTTCATAATGCAATGATATTCAGATACATATGAAGTGCTCAAATACTTTCTGGAGTCCCTCAAATCAATACACGTCTGCTCTAGTCCTGAATAAATGATGCACAGAGAGAGCAGGATTG
>NW_015740522.1:0-387 GCF_001515625.1 Sinocyclocheilus rhinocerous
ATCTGTATTGTTAAAAGCGCTGTATAAATAAAGGTGACTTGACTCGACTCACCTTGGTGCCAAAGCTGGGGTCATGGCAGGTCTTTTGGGGTCGAACGTCTGCAGAACTACTGACTTTTGACTCCTCTGCAGGAGCACTGGGGGAAACCTTCTTGTGAGACCTGTTTAACATGAAGAAATCAATCTTTCTATGATGGCCCATCATTATTATGAGTATTAATAATATAGTACTTTGTTAATTGAAGCTAAATCAGGGTTATATCAAATCTTTCACGCACTGCTCTTCTGGTTTTTGCTCTTCATGGGCTGATCCAAATGTTTTGACTGGTTCCATGTATCCACCCTCACTGGGAGTGGAATCAGGAACTTTGCTGAGATCCTGCAAAT
>NW_015740523.1:0-387 GCF_001515625.1 Sinocyclocheilus rhinocerous
GTGTTATTTCTGCAGATATTGTAAGTCACGTGATGTCTTTGACAGGCCCAGATTGTGTTAATGGTGATTCTTGTGGCGGCTATTTCCAACTACTTCATCGGATCCTTCATCCCCTTGAAGTCAAAGGAACCTCAAGGCTTCTTCGGTTATAACGGTAGGTCGTGTGATCATTGATAATTATTTAAGATCAGTGCTGGAGGAACGAATCCAATGACAAGTTCATTCCTGTGTTTGTCTGTCTCAAAGCTGCCATAATGATGGAGAACATGGGTCCAGACTTCAGAGATGATGAAACCTTCTTCTCCGTCTTTGCTATCTTCTTCCCGGCCGCCACAGGAATCCTAGCAGGAGCCAATATATCAGGAGACCTGGCGGTGAGGATCATTT
>NW_015740524.1:0-387 GCF_001515625.1 Sinocyclocheilus rhinocerous
TTCAAAGACAATAAACTGTGTCTCCTACAGCATGAAGCAATGCACGTTTCTCTTTCTCTCTCTATTAATGCAGCTTTGCTGGACGTAATCGTGCCCAGGCGCACCCATCCGGTGACAGCAAATCTATTCTCAGGAACATCCCACTCATTTACCAGAGAAGCGGATCCATATCATAACAGCACTGAGAGCATGTGAGGCTCTGCGGAGGCTGGTTTTACACCCTTTGGGCCGCATTTCTGGGTAAATAGTGTTATAATAGCTAGAAATTAAATTGCACATTTGACAGAGTGAAAGAAAGGCAGACCAAAGTCACAAAGCCCTCGTCGAGATGAGAAAACCTTCATCCAGCTGGGCTCCATTCCCAAACCAAAAACCTGATTGCTAAAA
>NW_015740525.1:0-387 GCF_001515625.1 Sinocyclocheilus rhinocerous
TAAAAATATATTATTTCTTTAAAAACATAAAAAAATAGACTAGTACTGTAATAGTTAAATAATACTGTAGTGCTTTTTCATATATAAAACATGAATTTCATGTTTTGGTTTCTTAAACCCTCAAAGTGCATGACCCTGTTTACCTTCATTATAGTTTGAAAGAGCTGATCAGCATGACTCTATTTTCTTTGGTACCCGGACATTATGCCTCAGATGTTGTCAATTGGGCTTATCTTATATTAAACCAATGACATTTCTGTAATTTAGATACCGGATAGCAAGAAAATCACAGACGTATCTTGCTGGCCCAGCTTTTAGCCACTCACAACCTATGATGATGTAAACTCAACACCCGACCTCTATCTTAATGATGGTTTCGGCTCAAAT
>NW_015740526.1:0-387 GCF_001515625.1 Sinocyclocheilus rhinocerous
ATTAAAATTAATTTTGCTGCATCTTAGTGAAAACATACACATAATTGAATCCTTGAGGAACATCTGTGGAGAAACATTCATTTCCAGCAATTGAAACATATATTTAAACGGGCACACGCACATCAAGCATGTACAGTATGTGCTGCTACATGTATTGACAAAAAAAAGAATAATGAGTTATGATGACTTCTTTCAGTGTTCTGTTATGGAGACATATATAGAACCACAAGTACTGTTAAAACAACTACTGTAGTACCGAACTGTTTCTTCTTTCTTTTCTTTTCTTTTTTTTTTCTTTTGTCGAGAGAAATGATGTGATAAACTATTTACATCTCATCCATCACTTCTATGTGGCATCACTGCTGTTTGACGTTATTTACACAAGAC
>NW_015740527.1:0-387 GCF_001515625.1 Sinocyclocheilus rhinocerous
ATCCTGTAGGCCGGATCAGAGAAACACACACACACACACACACACTGATACTCCTCATGGCTTCTGTCAGTCCTCCACACAGTGCTTTGCATTCATCATAAAATGAAAGCGAAGTACAGTCACAGCAGTCTGTTTTTTGTTTTTTGCTATATTTATTATTTCAAACAGGTTGTCATGGGCTGGTTAACGTGGTCTAGTTAGCTCCTGCTGGTAGATGCGGTAGCTACACCATTATGAGGGCAAAAGCTTCGGAAATCCACATTTGGCTTTCTGTGGGTCTTAAAAAGTTGTAGTTTGCCCTTACAGGAATTAAGATCTTATAAAGCTCTCAAATCAGAGCATAAAGTCTTAAGTAAATGTTGAAATCACTGCAAAAAGAAAAAAAAA
>NW_015740528.1:0-387 GCF_001515625.1 Sinocyclocheilus rhinocerous
CTCGCGCCAAACAAACCCACGCCAAATTGGCATTTGGATTAAACGGCGTGCCGAGATGCCCCGAAGGGTGGCGGGCTGTCTCACCTGGGCTAATCTAGGTGTCATTATAATAAGGATTCATTTTCGGTGCAGAGCAGAACCTAGGATGGTCCGAACGGCGCCCTGGTAGCTCGGAAAAACAGACCGGGAGGGCAGCGGTGCGAGTGCAATATTAATGTCAATGTGACTGAATAAATGATAACAATACTGGGAGCTTTGCTGCATTACAGTGGTGTATTTTTAATGCACGGGGAAGAGTTTAGGACGCGCAAACATGTGGTGCATGAATTATGCAACCGTGATGCTTTCATCTCGGCATCTGCATGTTTAGTAAACAAACTGTTTCTC
>NW_015740529.1:0-387 GCF_001515625.1 Sinocyclocheilus rhinocerous
GTATGGGTGTGTTTGTTTTGGTGCTTTCAAATATCAACATCGTTTCGCTTAGTGCACCTTTAAGCTATTCAGAGTGAACAGACATAAATATTAAGCTATATATTTAATATCAGCAAAAGGCTAACGGCTTTTAGAGACAGTACTGTTCGAAGTTTTGGGATCAGTAACATTTTTGAATGTTTTTGAAATAAGTCCCTTTATGATTTGATCAAAAATATAGTAAAAACAGTAATATTTTGTGAAATATTTTTTACAATTTAAAATTGCTGTTTTCTATGTGAATATATTTTAAACGTAATTTATTGCTGTGATCAAAGCTGAATTTCAGAATTGCAAGATATTAAGTAAGAATTGCGAGATATAAAGTCAGAATTGCGAGATATAAAG
>NW_015740530.1:0-387 GCF_001515625.1 Sinocyclocheilus rhinocerous
AGTGAAGCGGAGCGTCTTCAGAAAGATCATCGGTGGCAGGATGGAATCAAGGTCAGACGACTTTAACAGCACCACTTTATGTTTTTTACGTTCACTTATGTGCATTTCGCAATACTTTTCACTCAGTTTGAAATTTCATTTATCACATTGCTTTTGCATGTGTGAGTGAGTCATCCGAGTCGATTCAGACCAACGACTCCTGTGTTGTTTTAACTGATTCATTAAAATGAACCGCACCGATCGAGCGTTTCATTCTTGAATCGAAAGCTGCATTTTTTTTTCATCTGCGATACTTGAGGCTCTTTTTCCTCTGACATTCACATCTATGTTTCTCTGATCCAAATACGAGCTTTACAGACAAACACACACACGCTGTGAGTCATGATT
>NW_015740531.1:0-387 GCF_001515625.1 Sinocyclocheilus rhinocerous
TAAAACCGTAAAACCTAAAACGTTGCTACCGTATTTTTTATGGTATATAAATTTTCCGTATATAAATTTTACGGAATTTTTTTTACAGTGTACCCTTTCATTTTGTAGGTTTAAAGTTGGTAATCAAATAAATGTTAGAGATTTTCAGATACAAATAACAGAGGTGGAAGGAAGGAAAGAGTTCTTGAAATCATCGTTCCAGCCTATCAGAACAGAGAGTTGGGCCATAATTCAACTGAAACACAAGTGTCTTTGTGAGATGAGTCATGACCACAAGGAAACAAGTGACCCTTGAAGAAAACACTGCTGCTTCTTCCTTAAGGACAGGATGTTGGCGACTGACGTCAGATGAGGGATTAGAAACAGGCATGCTAGATGTCTGCTTGA
>NW_015740532.1:0-387 GCF_001515625.1 Sinocyclocheilus rhinocerous
CAGCTTCAATTGCCAAATTTCCATTTGTCAGCACACAAGTAAAAATGTTTATCTTTTTGTTGAATTATGCAGTTTAGTCAAATGCTAATTTCAGGATAGTTGCTGCTATCAAATGTTGCCTTCATGAGAAACTGAAACTTTTTTTTTACTATGCTTACAGCACTTGTAATAAAAATTATTTTATTTTAGTGGTTTTGCTTATCATATACGTTACTACATAACACTTACAATTGTCTGTAGGACAGCTTCACAAAAATTTATATCAAATTAACTTTTATTATTTGCATATTTATTAAGTCTTAAAATGAGTGCATGTTAAATGAACCTTCATCATTCTTTGAAGGCTGAATTTGTGAACTGTTTGTGTTTCAGAGCTGTCCTTAAAGA
>NW_015740533.1:0-387 GCF_001515625.1 Sinocyclocheilus rhinocerous
ATGAGAAAGCTGTGAACTTCAACCCTGCCAGTAAAGGCTAAGTCTTATTGCTGGCCTCAAGCGATTCTCACTACAGCAAGTGGCCCGTGCCTGTGCTTGCCCGGTGCTTAATGTGCTTCCAGAGGCCTGGAGATTCCACTCTCTGATAAATATTTTCTCACCTCCCCACAGCTCACACTTCAGCAAACACCACTGAATCACAGAGTTAATCAAAGTGTGGAGCGCTCCTGTCATGTGGGTGGTACAGTGATTGTCAATGCTTGGATCGCAGATTATTGCATAGTTTGGAAAGGTTGGGTGCCTGTCTGATAAAGAGTCTGAACGGGTCTACGTGCCTGGCTCAAATTATTCATAACTTCATGTCATTAGATGAAAAAAAAAAAAAAA
>NW_015740534.1:0-387 GCF_001515625.1 Sinocyclocheilus rhinocerous
ATGTTTAAATCATGAATTTTCCTTGTAAACTAATAACATCAATGTATTGTCACTCTATATGGGGTAAGTTGTCACAATGCAACCTTCCATTAAATAACCTATTATATGTTTTTAAGCTAAATTTAAATATTTTATATTTGAAATATTTTGAAAACATGAATGGTTAAAACCGTTTATATATCACAAAACAGGTAACATATAAACATAAAACTGTTGTTTTGGGAAAATTTCTATAATATGTAACATATACAGTAAACAAGTGACAACTTGCCTCAATAAAAATATAAAGAAATTGTTATTCCATGAAATTACAATATATAAAAGTTGGGACAACATCCTCTCTACGCAGACATTTTTTTTTAAATGTCACTTTTCTTTAAATATATA
>NW_015740535.1:0-387 GCF_001515625.1 Sinocyclocheilus rhinocerous
ACAACTGAAAAAACTTAAAAACAGACAAACACTAGCAGTTATAGAAATTTGCAAATCAATTCAATGTCATCGTAACAGTTTAAAGCATTGTGATTAAAATTTAAGGAAGTTCTAGAAACTTCTAAAATATGCTGTACATCCAACTAAGTGACAGCAATAACTATAAAAGCAATACAGTTTTTAGTTAGTGCTATTCGTCCTTGTGCCAACAGCTGAGTTTTGTATCAAAGACAAAGATTTGTCAATCTTTTTGTTTTGTTTTTTTCTTCTATATTCTATTAAAACATAAGTGCTACTCATTGCTTCTAGAAACAAGCGGCTTAGTTACAATCTTTGCATTGATATTACATTTACATTACATTTAGTCATTTAGCAGACACTTTTATC
>NW_015740536.1:0-387 GCF_001515625.1 Sinocyclocheilus rhinocerous
AAGTCGATAGAGATTAACAGGAGTGTTATTTTTCTATCACTGATACACTATTATAGTTTTGGTTAATATTTTGAATTTATACTTTATATTTTCTTATTTTGTTTAATTTTAGTTAAAGTATTAGACAATTTGTTTTTGTCATTTTCAGTAGCTTTTTATGTCTTTTTTATTTTTATTACTATTTTTTTATTACTATTTTATTACTTTTATTATTATTATTTTTGATTAAATTTTAGTTTTTAGTTGTAGTGCATTTAGTTTTAGTTAATTTAGTACTTGAAGTAAACAAAAATGAAAAATGTTGCTGAAATACAAAAAGTTAAAGTTTTTTTTCTTCTCCATGTAATGATATATATATATATATATATATATTCATTTTAGGTTTAG
>NW_015740537.1:0-387 GCF_001515625.1 Sinocyclocheilus rhinocerous
AGAATTCTTATAGATACAGACAAAAGTATAAAGTTTCTATACATTGTATTGGGCATATTTTTAAGAAGGACAACAGGACCAGTGTAAAGCAAAAACTGCCTCAATTCAGTCGCCTTCCACATACTAATTTCGAGGAGAGACCTTGGTTTCCTAGCAAAATTCCTCGGTAAATACTGCCTGACAGAAGCCATGAATGCCGAAATCGTAGTGAGATTTTGAACAGACTGCCTGCATTTCAGAGGCCCTTTTAACCAAAGATAAATCAACTGGCGCATCGCCCCCAAACACACAAGGTGCATATAATCAAGGACAAAACTTGAGACTAATCCCACACCTAACTCAGACAGGGGCGAAACTCCTCCTTGGTGCTCTTCATAGCCCATTTCC
>NW_015740538.1:0-387 GCF_001515625.1 Sinocyclocheilus rhinocerous
AGCCTCTTGTGACACAGTCTTGTATGTAATCTCTTGTAGTACACGTTCAACTGAGAGCACATCAATGGGGTTTTTTATCCAAAACACAGTTATCAGCAAAATTAGACACATCACTAAATGTCAAAAGACATCGTACCAAATGCCACGGATGAAGACATGCAGAGAAAAACGCATGGGAACTGCAGTACAGCTGAGATCCAATTTGTCTTTTTATGCAGCCGGAGATGTTTGCAGGAGTAAAATAAAAAAAATAAAAGAGTTGTGCAACATTCAGAACTGAAAAATATAAACTGACTTACTTTCAATTAATGAGCCAGGATTTGAATTTAATTTAAAAGGCCACACTCCACAGGAAGTTGAACTGCAAAAACAGGAGGAGGAATTTAC
>NW_015740539.1:0-387 GCF_001515625.1 Sinocyclocheilus rhinocerous
AGATTTGTTGGAAGAGCGTGTGGAAAACAATCAAGTTGAGCAGAAATCTTTTCCACATCCACATTTTCCATTTGAGTGAGAAATTGCTGTTTGGGCGTAATGGTATATTGGGAAAGCAACAAATGACCCTGTTAGGGGAGGTGATGGTGTCATTACACACACACATACATACATACACATACGCCTGCAGTTCTAACCGGTTTGAAATGAAAAAAATATGAGAGATTTCCAAAAGCAAAAACGGCTGCGTACCACGAACAGAAAGGAGAGAGAGAGATAAACTGGAAAAGACAAAGAGCGATAACTTCATGCTATCTCATAAAATACTCCATGATTTCAAAGAGTTCATAATTGCATCTCATAACCCACACATGAATATGAAGGGAG
>NW_015740540.1:0-387 GCF_001515625.1 Sinocyclocheilus rhinocerous
GGCACCATCATTGCCGATTCCTTCTCACTCCCTGCCGTTTACTTCTTGCATGGACTTCCCTGTCGGCTTGATGAGGCAGCTGCCCAGTGTCCCTCACCTCCATCTTTTGTCCCACGCTTCTTCACTGGTTTCTCAGATAAGATGACTTTTCCTCAGAGAGTAAGAAACACGCTTATGACAGTTTTCGAAAAGTACTTATGCCACAAACTTTTTGCCAGCTTTGGTGAACTGGCCAGTAGATATCTGCAGAAGGACACAACGTACAAAGAGCTATTAAGTCACGGTGCAGTCTGGCTTCTAAGATACGACTTTACCTTAGAGTATCCCAAACCCCAAATGCCGAACATGGTCCAAATAGGGGGCACAAACTGTGCTAAGAAGGGTCCA
>NW_015740541.1:0-387 GCF_001515625.1 Sinocyclocheilus rhinocerous
ATCCAGTTTAACTCTGAAATATTGATAATTACAGAAGTAAAATAGAAATTCATGTCGACTTTTTAGGAGTAGAGACAAGTTACAGATACAAAACTAGTTGAATATTATAGCAGTCTCACAAATACAATCATAAACACACACACAAACAAAAGGGCATGTCTTTTCCGTTCTGCTGTATTGTATAAAAATTATTACTGAGGTTTTTTTGTCCTAGAATCCAGTATAGCTCAGTGAAACAGAGTGTATGTTCTGACTGAACATGACCAGCAGCCAACATGACCTGCCACATCAGCTCATTGCCAACATAAACCCAGTACTGCTGCAGGTTTTGAAAGAAAAGAGAGAGAGGGGGTGGGATTGGTCAGAGAATGGCAGAATGAATGAGTA
>NW_015740542.1:0-387 GCF_001515625.1 Sinocyclocheilus rhinocerous
AGCAGGTGATGGAGATTTACTACTAATCACAGAACCGGCATTACTGACGAGATGCGCATGACAATCTAATGATGATAATAATAAGACCATGCCAGGAGACCCAACAAATCTGGAGGAGCTTGAGAGATTTGCTAAAGAGGAATGGACTGTGACTCCTCAGGAGACATGCCTGAAACTTGTTGAGAACTACAACAGACGACTAAAGGCTGTTATCAAGCAAAAGTTATACACCATTGACCGTTAACATCAGAGGGCTAATCATTTTGACCTGTAGACTTTTTTTTATTCTTGGTTCTAATTTTGTTTCTATTTGTATTACAAACACTCCAAGCTTCCTAAATTAACTATTATGTTTAGAAATGCTGTGTTGAAAAAATCTTCTCTCTG
>NW_015740543.1:0-387 GCF_001515625.1 Sinocyclocheilus rhinocerous
CCCCACAATTCACAAAAACAAACGTGTGTGTGTGTGTGTGTGTGAAAAATTCAGATGTAAACCTCTTTGCACATTTTCATAAGTAACTGTAATTTAATTACACATTTACTGTAACTGATTACAATTTCATTTATTTTGTAATTAAATTACGTAATTTCGTTACATGCAACTAGTTACTCCCCAACACTGTTTGTAATAAACAAAGTTTTTAACTTTAAATCATTGCCTTCAGGCAAAACTACAAGTCCTCTATCTATAATATTGCTTTCTCCAGTGAAAAAGTAGTCTTGTCTGAATCAGAGGACAAATATGCACAGATCATGCAGTGTTTTATTTCAAAATAGTTCTAAACAAATATGTTTGTGGATTTTGATGTGAGAGGACAAC
>NW_015740544.1:0-387 GCF_001515625.1 Sinocyclocheilus rhinocerous
TGTGGCATCAGTGGTTCAGCCATAATGTTTGGAACATGTCAGTTGCATTGCTGTCTATGCAGGGTCAGAAAGGTATCAGATTTCATCAAAATGGTCTAACCATTGGTTAAAAATGGTCTTAAAATGGTCTAAAATGGTTTGAAACAACATGAGGGTGAGTAATTAAGGCATAAGTTTCATTTTTTGGTGACCTATCCCTTTAAATAGCTTCATATCATAATAACAATACATCTTATACACACACATATATATATATATATATAAGATCTAGGTATATATAAAATCTCGATATATATAAAAACTCCTAGCAACAAAATTGTTTGTGGATAAACAATACTATTATCACGGGTTGCTACTGTGAGGAGCACGGAACGAGGAAACCAGGAG
>NW_015740545.1:0-387 GCF_001515625.1 Sinocyclocheilus rhinocerous
CAAACACTTTCCAAGAAGAACTAATCACTGCATTTTTTCTTTTTTATCTTACTGGCATCAAAACAAAAATCTTTTAAAAACTTGAGAAATTGTACTGGGCAGAAATGCTTTTTTTTTTTTTGCAACTGTTCAGTATTGTGAATTGATTTGAGTTTTCTATTATTGTGTTATCATCTATTTCAGTTACATTTTCAGTAAAACATTTATTTTTCTGTGAAGTTGCTTTGAAACAATAAATATTCTGAAAAGTGCAATACAAATAAATGTGAATTGAATTTACCACTAAATAGCATACGAATTTATTTAATATCTGATAGCATATAATTTATGTACAAAACAAATATATATCGAAAAAAGCATATGCATCCAAAAACACGTAGAAGAAAC
>NW_015740546.1:0-387 GCF_001515625.1 Sinocyclocheilus rhinocerous
AGGAGGTAGAGAGGCCCCTCGTGGAGCAAGTCTCTGTCAAATGTTTGAACTGGAGTTGTATCTACAACCACCATGCAGTTCTCCTCACCAACCAGCAAGACAGGAGTGGAAAATGCGCGCCTGTGGATGTAGGTATCAGGATCCTCTGAGGGCTAGAAAACCAAATATAAAAAAATACAGAATTTAGATTATACACACAGCAAAAATCAAAATAAGATCTGGGTTACCATTCACTTCCATAGTATTTTATGCCTACAATGGAAGTGAATGCTGACCCAGATATGTTGGGTTAACATTCTTTAAAATATCTTACTTTTGTGTTCGGCAGAACAAAGAAAGGTATATAGGTTCGGAACAACTTGTGGGCAAGTAAATGATGACAGAATT
>NW_015740547.1:0-387 GCF_001515625.1 Sinocyclocheilus rhinocerous
AGTGTCAAACAGGAAAATAGTTTTCAATAATGCAAGAGGACAATAACAAATCAGACAATAACTGATTCAGTTAAAATCAGTTCATTGATGATTCAGTGATGTCATCAATCAGGTTAACTCTCTTCCAATAATGTCTGTGCAATTAAAACGACAGTTTGCCCGAAATTAAGTAAACTATACAAATACAACCAAGGCATTATTCTTGTTTATGTTGCACCCATGTGGTTACTCCCAATTTTTGGTTGAACTCTTTTTCCCTTTCACTGTAACCTTGGGCTTGTTCTGTCTGGCTCTAGACCACAATTTTAGTAATCTGCTTTGTGACAGTTCCAATTGCTAAAAGTGCTATACAAATAAATCAGAAAGGAATTGAATTAACTCGCCTTA
>NW_015740548.1:0-387 GCF_001515625.1 Sinocyclocheilus rhinocerous
CAATAAAGATGCTACAAAATGGGAAAGCCCCAGGACCTGATGGTCGTAATAGTGAGTTTTATAAAGAGTTTAATGATGTGTTGTTAGATCCGATGTTTAAAGACTCACTGTCAGGTAAAGGCCTGCCTCAAATATTGCACGATGCAAACATATCAGTTATCCTTAAAAAGGGGAACCTCCAGAATCCTGCTCATCATACAGACCTATAGCCTTGCTGCATGTCGATCGCAAAGTACTGGCCAAAATGCTGGCTGTTCGTTTAGAAGGCATACTATCATTAATTATTAAAGCAGATCAAACTGGTTTCATAAAAGGACGAAATTCATGTGATAATGTTAGGAGCTTTTAAACATAATTCAGGTGTTTAAGCAAAGAGGGGTGGATGGC
>NW_015740549.1:0-387 GCF_001515625.1 Sinocyclocheilus rhinocerous
TGAACTATAGTCACTAAATCACTGCTTCCAGTGCAAATCCCAGATAAATTTCACCTCACACACTCCACTTACTCAAGCTACATCAATAATGTTGATGTTCCCACTCAAGATCAGTCAATGAAGAGTGAGTGATTAAATTAATATTAAAGCACTGTATCCACTGTAATTAATCACATTTAATCGCAATTGTAGAATGTCTAAGAGTGCAGGTGCTCATCTAGATTGACCTCTGACCTTTGCTCATCTAGCTGATTCAAACAAATCAAGCAACAGTTCGTCTATCTACAGCTTATACCTACAAATCTACCTATTAACTGGAGGAATATCACAAAAGATTTCCAGGTGGCACATCAGCACAAATACAATGAAAAATAAACAAATCAATCC
>NW_015740550.1:0-387 GCF_001515625.1 Sinocyclocheilus rhinocerous
CACCTCTGAAATGTAAATGGGACAAATTACACTTCATTGGCCATAGGAAACTGATGGTGTCTGCACTTTGCATCCTACTGCTTTTCTACTCACTGAGCGTCTGACTTCATCAAGTAAACAAGCTACATGAGAATATGATGAGGGGAGAGAAAAAACCCAATTCAGTTTGTGAGGAAGTCACAGTGGAGTGTGTCCATAAGTGCAAGATACATTTAACGCATCTCGACTGATCGTGTAAGGAAATGCACAACTGTTTAAAATGTTACAAGGTTATAATCCGTGCTGTACAGTAAGTCAACGCAAAAAACCCTGTTTACTTGCTTTATTCACATTCCTGGTCTTACTGAGATCAATTAATCGGTGCTAGTTATTCCAACGGGAAAAAAA
>NW_015740551.1:0-387 GCF_001515625.1 Sinocyclocheilus rhinocerous
AGTTAAAACCACACATATAGCACCTCAATACCATGGTAAAAATATTATATTGTTTCTAGGTATTTGTATGAAAAACAGTAGTCTAAATACATTTAAGTATAAATGCATGAATGCTATAGCTGAATCAAAAAATACTGTAATTATATTCCCTTATATTCCCTTGCTCTTTTAATCCATTTAATTTATATCTACATTAATAATACTATAAAATTTCTTATTATTATCCCACATTTCTGCCACAATACCATGGTATGGTTAGTGTTACTACAATAAATCCATGGTAAATGATGGCAATTTTTGGATTGAAAAGCCTTCTGACTGTGTCGTTGCGCACAGTTCTCTTGTTTGTCAGCGCTGTTTCATCCGGCTTTAAACTAGTTTAAATCA
>NW_015740553.1:0-387 GCF_001515625.1 Sinocyclocheilus rhinocerous
ACATATAAGCCTTTCAGTTATGCACACAACAAACACAGAAAAACAAGCTAATAAACTAACGATTATGAAAATGTCACTTCTGTCATATTCTTGGTACTTGGGGAATTTTTTATAACAATAAAGAATAATACATTTACATGGCAAATGCCACGGTTTAGCAATAAGCTTTAGTTAAAAACGCCAAGAATAAAATGTATCACCAGTCTTGCCCATACACTGCATGCACTAACGTTACACGTTGTCTTGACGACGCACTACACGTGCTATACGATATGCATCTATAGATAGAATTTACATCGTCAACAAAATTTGTAAATAAAACACAAAACTGCTGTTTTTTGTGAACTATCCTTTAAAAATGAAGCTAATGATACATTCAACCAAGAA
>NW_015740554.1:0-387 GCF_001515625.1 Sinocyclocheilus rhinocerous
CACTTTTCGACACCTACTGGTGAAAATAAATGGCAGTGTAGGCCTTAACACATGGAATGTGAATGAACTGAACAGAATTTGTTTCTATATTCAGTCAGAAGAGGGAGCTAAAGCAGCATCATCTGCATCAGGAGATTCATATGTGGCTGTAAAACATCAGCAAAAAGCATCCAAATAGTAAAACATTTTAGATTCATATGTTGCTTGCAAATACTTTCATTTCACCAGAATACACAAAAACGTTTGAATGGCCTTCAGATGAGGAGGTTGCCTCCTTTTCCCAGAGTGTAGTTACATCCTCTACCAGCAGTAAATGAAAATACATATACAAGAAAAATGCTCAAAATGCAAGTATTATAAATGTCCATTTATTTTAAAAGCACACTG
>NW_015740555.1:0-387 GCF_001515625.1 Sinocyclocheilus rhinocerous
TGCAGCTTTGCTTTGATAATATTACTGAATATGATCCAGATGTAGCGTTTGATAAAAATGCGATTTTCTCAGCTTTTTGCTCAAAAATGAAACCTACCTACATTCAAGTGTTGATAAAAAAGAATGCTTGAAGCTGGACTAAAACAGATTTTTTTTTTGTTTAAATGTAGATGGTTGGTTCTTTATTTTGATGTATTGCATGTTCAGATATTCATAAAACAGAATATTCTGGGGGCCATGAAATTTTAGTGGAAATCATCAAAATAAGCTGGCGGGGAAAGAGTTAAAGGATTAGTTCACTTCCAGAATAAAAATGTCCACAATAAGGGTTTTTCACCCTACTCTGAACTTTCTATTCATCAAAGAAACCTGAAAAAATTCTACTCA
>NW_015740556.1:0-387 GCF_001515625.1 Sinocyclocheilus rhinocerous
GGGGGTGGTGGGGGAAATAAGACAAGGAGTTCCTGTAATCTTGCCACCAACTTGACAAACAGCATTACAAGACATACAGAGAAGCAGCCTCTCTGAGGGGGATCTAGTTGGAAAAGCTCTCGGTATAATGCGCTTCTCTATGTTTCAGCCCCAATAATCTGATTCCAGATACATAAGACTGTCATCTTCAGGGAACAAGGGAGTGGAAAAAAGTCTGAAAGTTCGCTGGCTTTGTGCGCATTTCATTATCTTCCCTCTTCTGAGCAGGCAAGGCTTATTAGCAAGCTTTGAACTCACACTTACAATAATGTGCCATCAACAGTTTTATAAGCTAATTAGAAAAACAGTTTAATTAATGACTGACTGGCAATAAAATGGCAATCAGGA
>NW_015740557.1:0-387 GCF_001515625.1 Sinocyclocheilus rhinocerous
CCAAAACCAATGTCATAGCCATCTGTGGCAAACTCCCAGCACACGCACTTGGCCTCGGGGACAGTGGGCACGTGGACGGTCATTATGTCTCCACGATATACTGTCACCACGCTGTCCTTCTCCTGACGCAGCTTTGTCTTCAGCTCCTTCAGAGCCGCGGAGGTCCATGTGGATGCTGGTTTCATCGGAGGAAGAGCTGCAAAGAGATAAGTGATCGATTGATATTCTTTCATTTCACACTTGGATGGAGTAGAAATGTCTTGAGAATATTTGCACAGCAGTGCATGTGTTCAAACCACTCAAGATTCAAAAGAAAAATACATTAACGAAAATGAAATAAAAACAATGAACCTATTTTTCTTAAAAAAAAAAAATACAAATACACAT
>NW_015740558.1:0-387 GCF_001515625.1 Sinocyclocheilus rhinocerous
TCGTGTTTTGTGAACGGCAGAGCTGGCTGGCGGATCCTCACGGCGGTCCGGAGGGAGAGGAGAACATCAGGGCTCTTCTGGGAGAAGCCAGGAAGATCGCGGATCTCTGCGAAGATCCCAAGGAGCGAGAGGATATCCTGCGCAGCATGGGCGAGATCGCCAGCCTCACCGCCAAACTCTCCGAGCTCAAAAGAGCGTACGTATCTCTCAACGTCTCCACTAGGGATGGGCGGTATGGGCTTAAAAAAATATATCACAATATTTCTGGTATTTATTGCGATAGCGATATCAATAACGATAATTCATGGAATCCTGTTTTCTTTAGAGAGAAGTATTATCTTTCCTATTTTTACCCAAAATAGGCTGTTGTGAGCATTACTGAGTACA
>NW_015740559.1:0-387 GCF_001515625.1 Sinocyclocheilus rhinocerous
CCATCTGGTGGGCCGGCCCATTGCGTGAATATGAATGATAGTAAATGTGCGTATATGTATCCCTCCATCGGCCCAGACAGATGGCCTGCACTGCCCACTTAATTTAAACATTCTAATTAATTTAGTGTGCTCCGGCTCAATGCAGCGCTCGTCAATGTCAAAATGTTTGAAATAACCAATCAAATGGAGGATTTACTGTTCACACTCACACAAGCAGAGCTGCATTTGAATGCGAGCTGAGGGAAGCTGCTAAACCTGACGAGACAATGCAGCAACATTTGACAACTGTTTACGATAATAAAAGTTCAACGACAGACATTCATTTTCAGGGATGCAAACTATTACTGGCCTTTTCGAATTTCTCAGATTTTAATGCCATTTACGTTA
>NW_015740560.1:0-387 GCF_001515625.1 Sinocyclocheilus rhinocerous
CCACTTGAACCGTTATGAAATGACTGGATTTTGCTCGTGCAAATTCACAGAGCAACACTGTAGTAAATGTTGCTGCAATTAGTTATAAAAACTTAAAGCTGCATTTCCGTAAATTTTTTTGGTTAAAAATGATCCAAAATCAATTATAGAGCAACTACATAACCAATTTCTAATTTGAGTGGTTCGGGTCGGTTTCAGAGTTTGCCGCCATTCGTCTTTGCACGGTTTGACGTGATCTGAGCTAACTTTGCGATTGTTAGATTTATTGGTAGCACGATTTATTGTAAAACTTCAGTTTCCGTTGTTCAGATGACATTTTCTGGTGAAACGTCTTATTTTGGGCATACTTCCAAGACGTAGTATCTGTAATTCCGAAGTACAGTGAAT
>NW_015740561.1:0-387 GCF_001515625.1 Sinocyclocheilus rhinocerous
CAGCAAGGATGAGGTCACACCCCATAAAATAGATCTTTAGAGACTCATTATCATGCACAACCACCAATAAATCTAAACACAAATGCATTTGTTTGCCAGTATACCATCATGTGTTTGGTACATGAAGGCTGGTGCGATGTGTGTGATGTTTATCAGAGTATGGCCGTCATGAGATGGACTAGAAGATCAAACAGATACAGAGGAGGTACAGTCTTTAAAAAACAATATACACGGTGGGGACTTTCCATTCACATCTATTGCATTTATTCTAAGCTAATGATATTTCCTATTCCCTATGCCTACACTGAAAAACAATTGTTTTAGGATTTACTATGAAACAACTTCATTTAGAAATTGCTAGTAAATTTCACAAACAGTTACAAAGAA
>NW_015740562.1:0-387 GCF_001515625.1 Sinocyclocheilus rhinocerous
CCTCAGAATATCACTCACACAATGTCAGGACTGTCTAATGATTCATATAAGTAGAAAAAGTACTTAGTTACTAACGTAACCTCAGTTCCCTGAGATACGGAATGAGTTCGGCGTCTGTTAAGACGCTTTGGGTGGAAAACTCCTTTTTCTCAGATGACTGAAGCCATTCAATAACACATTGTAACTGCACGGCCTTGGTCTTGCTCCAAAGGAGGAAGCGCCGATAGAGTAATTACCTGTGCTCTGAATGAAGTAGAGAGCACCTTAGGTATGTAACCATGCCTTGGTTTCAGGATGACTTTAGAGTCGTTGGGCCCGATTTCTAGGCAGGTGGGGCTTACAGATAGCGCCTGCAGATCTCCCATACGCTTTACCGATGCTAACGCT
>NW_015740563.1:0-387 GCF_001515625.1 Sinocyclocheilus rhinocerous
TCCCTCTACACTGATCTGCTGTTGTACACGTCCCAAAACAATCAATCCTGCAATCACTCGCTTACTCACTCATTCTGGCACATTAAACAGAATTATTAGGCAAAGTGATGCAGAACATTTCTAATTTCTAATCATTGGTCACATGCCACGTAACTTAATTCATCAAACGATGACTAGTTTTCTTTGGGTGGCGACAAAAACAAACCTAAAAATGTAAAAATGGGCGCATTTTAACAACAGATTGGCCGTAAGTGTGGGTTATAATTTGTGTACATAGAGATTTTGACTTCAAACTATGTATTATATTTTGTTAATTTACAATAGAGTCGATTAATAAAGCTAAATGAAGATATTTGTACACATTAAAAGGTACATGTACACAATATC
>NW_015740564.1:0-387 GCF_001515625.1 Sinocyclocheilus rhinocerous
CTAGTACTGTGCTCAGATAAGTATAGGAGTACAGCACAAATACTAGTACAGCATAGCACTAATATTAGATACAGTGCTAGTATATTAGTACAGTGCTACTATCAGTATATTATTCTAGCACTAGCATTTGTGCAGTACTAGTACAAGTAATGTTGTCTAGCACTAATACTTGTACTGTACTCAGATAAGTATAGTACTACAGCACTAGCATCAGTATATTATTCTAGAACTAGCATTTTTGCAGTACTAGTACCAGTATAGTTATCTAGCATTACTACTAGTACAGCACTAGTGTCAATATATTATAGCACTGGCATTAGTTCAGTACTAGCATAGTTGTCTAGCACTAACATCAGTGCTTCAAAAGACTCAGCATGAAGTTATACA
>NW_015740565.1:0-387 GCF_001515625.1 Sinocyclocheilus rhinocerous
TGCCACTTTTTACCTTTGATATTATAACAGTGATTAAGAATTAAAATTACGTATTGACTCGGAAGTATGCAGATGTCTTTTTGTCAGGTGCTGTTGCCATGGTGATTCATAATTTCAGAGCTCCATTGATCATGGCTTTTCATAGTTGGGGTGCACGCGCTAAACTCAAGAGTCAACCTACTCGGAGTCGATTGAACTAACTCAATCTCAGAGTTGGTTGAAACTCTTTATTGAAACAGGCCCCAGATCATATACGCACAATAGCGAATAGGACATTCCAGAATCACACAAGTTGGATCAAATGAAGATCCACCAATATGCTCCTCACACCAGAGTCCGATATAATTTTCAATATCAATATCATAACATTTAGTTGCATCAATAGAT
>NW_015740566.1:0-387 GCF_001515625.1 Sinocyclocheilus rhinocerous
CATGCAAATATAGCCGAAATCACAGCACAGGAATTGTCTTTGTCTGGTCTTATCTTATGTGTATTTAATTTCATCAGACGACGGCTCAATTATAAATCGGGATTTTTGTGCAGATTAACATCTTGGAAGGGAGAGCGGTGTAGTCCTAAAGGGTCGCATTTCAGTCACTATTTCATATTTATCCCACTGTCTGACAACAGAAACAGTAAAATATATAAATGAAAACAATTTTATTGAGAATTTGGCTAAATTAAAATATAATATGTGAGCACAGAGAGAATTGAATGCAGACAGGAGAGTTCTGCTTGACTGGAGACGCGCGGTCGACAAACTCGTGATTTCAAATTATGATTCCCAATGCACACAAACTTCCCAGAATACTGAGTG
>NW_015740567.1:0-387 GCF_001515625.1 Sinocyclocheilus rhinocerous
AACACACTATAATGTCCAGAACACCCTAGCAACATCATAGAACAGTTTAAAATGCCGGAGCAACACACTATAATGTCCAGAGCACCCTAGCAACACTCTAACAATGTTATAGAACACCTGAGAAATGCCATAGCAACTAAATATAATGTCCAGAACACCCTAGCAACCTCCTAGAACAACTTAGAAATGCCCTAGCAACTATATAGAATGCCCTGGCAAACACACAGAACAGCCTAGCAGTAGCAATGGCATAGCCACAACCTAGAACACTCTAGCGATTCCCCAGAACAACCTAGCAACCGCACAGTAACACCCTGGCAACCACCAAGAGCATTCTAGCATTGTGATGATTCTACCACTCACATTTTCATCAGAAATGTAAAAACC
>NW_015740568.1:0-387 GCF_001515625.1 Sinocyclocheilus rhinocerous
CTAGGTTTGCAGTGTTATGAGTTCTCACATCTTTCACATTTTACACACACCACAGACATTAAACAACATATATGATAAAAGTTTTTAAAAGTCTTTAAAGTTCCCAGCATCACTAAAAACCACCTGGACTAAAAACAATAAATAAACTAATGTACAAATTATGTAAAAATTACAATAAATAAATACATGTATTAAAAATAATAATGATAATAAAATATTATTAATAAAATAGATATCCATTATTAGATCAGATTGGGAATTTTGCCTGCATACCCCCACCCCACCCCCACCATAGTAGTATTTCCATACTGAAATATTCTTGCTTGTGTTTAGATCAAGTATCATGCCATGTTGCATTAACATTTGTGTGCAGCAAATACTAAATGA
>NW_015740569.1:0-387 GCF_001515625.1 Sinocyclocheilus rhinocerous
GCAGAAGAGACTTCTTCTGGGTCTTCAGTACAGTAGTGTAGGTGTCTCTCACCTCCAGAGGAAACGCAGGCTGCTCGTTATAAACCCTAACGAAGATCTCTCCCACGATCAGCTCCTTCCCGTGCTCACTGAACAGGAACTCTGAGCCGAAGCTCTTGTCGCACTCGCCCTGCAAACACACAGAGAGTGAGTGTGATCTGAATCAGAGGAGTGTGAGGAGCAGCAGAGGATCGTGAGGAGCGTCTCACTCTCTTGATGTTGCTCTCCTGCTGCTCCTCCAGGAACTCCATCAGCTCCGCTCGCGTGCCGTTGTTCCAGATCAAGTACGGCGTCTCCGAGTTACTGTTCAGCAGCTTCAGGACCTGCAGAACCAACAGATGAACCACA
>NW_015740570.1:0-387 GCF_001515625.1 Sinocyclocheilus rhinocerous
CTCCTGTTCATCCATTCAATGCACTGCACTGGGAATACATATAAAAGTGTAAGAGACTCATTATGAATACAGTATATACTGTATAATAAAAGCTGTAAGATGAGCCATCATCATGTCTGCCTAACTGTTAAAGTTCACAGTATGTTGAATAATTGCATTTTACAAGCGAAAGCCTGATTTTCTTTTTGATCCAGTACACTTAAAATAAATAAGTATAATGCTGTACATCAGAACACATTAGTTCATACATAAAAATTTATAATATTAAGCAAAAACCTTCATTTGTATTTAATTCAA
This sequence comes from Sinocyclocheilus rhinocerous, assembly GCF_001515625.1. Classification (NCBI taxonomy): domain Eukaryota; kingdom Metazoa; phylum Chordata; class Actinopteri; order Cypriniformes; family Cyprinidae; genus Sinocyclocheilus; species Sinocyclocheilus rhinocerous. Next base: position 298 of record NW_015740570.1, read on the forward strand.
GCATGTCGGATTCTCATATCGAATCCTCACACATATTAACCCCAACATAAAACAAATATTTATTTAATTTTAGAGTACTTAACTTTACAA
>NW_015740571.1:0-387 GCF_001515625.1 Sinocyclocheilus rhinocerous
TAGTTACTGAATTCACTTCTATATTTTTAAATCATAGCATGCAATCATGTGAGTAACTAAGAGATAATATTTTCAATAACAATTAATCATCTTGCTAGCTATCAGCGCAGATGGATGCCTTTCTGGTTAGAAACGGTGAAATGGTATCACTCTGCTGGTAGTTTATCACGGTACGGCTGGAATCATTGACATTACACTGAAGTCTGCTGTGTAATTTATTATGGATTTCTGACTGAAATGACCCGATTTAATCAAGGCGACAGGTTCACGTGTGTGTATGTGCGCACGCATTTGTCTCTGAAACGCTCAAGTGAGATGGCTGCCGTGATGATGAACGGTTTGTTGGTGTCAGTTCAATTGTGTGTAATTGGCCGAGTCTGTGACGAA
>NW_015740572.1:0-387 GCF_001515625.1 Sinocyclocheilus rhinocerous
CTCTTCAGGACACTTGAAATAGTTTTGTTCAACAGTGGCAGAGACAATGCATGTATCTGATTCAATTGCTGAATGATTTCTTGAATAGAACTTGCCGGAATATGAAGAAGGCTTTGCATCTTTAAAAAAAGGCCAGCCAAATTGTGTTCCAACTGATTTGCTAAATCAGAATGAGTGACATCAGCAGAATCAGCCGAGTCACCTTCATTATCCTCCGTTTCAATCTCTTCAAAAGAAATCTGTTCTTGTCCTTCACTCTTATTCTCAACACTTTGGCCAGAAACTATTTCTGGCTTTAGCATTCTCCAGTCATGTCCACTATGTTTCTTACTTATATGTGCATTAAAAGTCGCATAAACACTGCTTTGAAACTTGCAATGTTTGTAG
>NW_015740573.1:0-387 GCF_001515625.1 Sinocyclocheilus rhinocerous
AAAATTCAACAGTTTTTTGATAATTATTGATCTAGAGAGTCCAGAGAATTGCCCTGCAGTGGTTTAAATAAGGTTGAGAAAAAATCCTAGGACTAGGTCGCAAAAGCAAGTTTTCAAGATCATTGAGAATATTTAATGAATGATTTGATTGACAGCAATAGTTCTTGAGGCAAAGTTGCTCAGTATGAGGAGATCTATCAAATTTATTACAGACCTTTAGGGCCATGAGTGGAACATGTCAACCGAGTTTAGTTCCGATCGACCACCGTTAACCTTGCCTAATAGGTTCTCTAATTTCATTGGCCATGTTTTTTGAGATACGCAAATGTCCTCATAGACACGTGTGCCACTTTGGACAAAGACACTGCATACCAATTTTCAAGTCGA
>NW_015740574.1:0-387 GCF_001515625.1 Sinocyclocheilus rhinocerous
TATTATGTACAGAAATTGACCGTGTTAAACATATTTAGACAGTTTATGAACCCTGTTTGGTTTTCAGACAGTTGAATATAACTTTCAAAAAATCCAGTACAAACGCCACTGCCACTCATCAGTGGCAGCTGTCACAGTTGCTAGGTGACAAGAAAAGTCCTCCATGATAGGCATGACTATCCCATTTAACAATTTCTTGGTCTGAACTTCATGGCATTTGAAGGCGTGACCTTTGAAGTATGTGTCCTTTGAAGGATGCGGCCTCCGAATTGGGATATATATAGTGTTTGCCTTTGATGACCTCCATTGCTTATGTGTAGTGTGTGCTAGCTTTACCCCTGAAAATCCTCAGTGTTCTTTGATACATTAATCTCGAACACCACCCCC
>NW_015740575.1:0-387 GCF_001515625.1 Sinocyclocheilus rhinocerous
AGAGAATGGCCACAAAAATGAATCAGAATAAATTCTTAGCTGGGAAATTCAAGCAAAACCTCTCAAGTCAAACCGTAAAACCCTTAGAGCCGAATGGGGCGTCACTCTCGCTGATGCCCTGACGTTTGATCGTTTGCTCATTGTGATTATCTACACCGCGGGACACGCGAGAACCACGGGCGCCTCTTAATGCACTGCGTGTCGAAACCTTTTCAGGCTGTCCGGCGGCTGTGATCTAACTGAGCCTATAAACAGCTACCTCACTGAGAGTGTTTTAAAGTAAAGACAGGTCCCAGCAGTGGTGAGGCTTTCTGCGGGGCCATTAAAAAATGATGTGGCCTGTACGGTTCAGCGCCCGTGTCCCGCCGCAATCTCGGGTCAGCCAGA
>NW_015740576.1:0-387 GCF_001515625.1 Sinocyclocheilus rhinocerous
CACTTCTGGGCTTTAACTACTACATCTGACTAATAGTGCTATTATGAATTATTCATGTGGATTGGGTCACATTTCAACATGAATATGACGATCAAAAAGCAGCCCAATTTACCTGCACTCCCATATATGACCTGATTTAATCTGAAAACTCTCAATCTCTAAACATCACTCAGTCTAGTAAAAGGAAAACATTCATACTTTGTAAAAGAGGCAGCCACACAGGAAGTTCTGACGCTACTCTTTAATTATTACAGCTGTTCATTAGAAAAGCTTCTTCAGATACACCAGTGATTTCAGTGCAGTTCAGCTCCTCTCTGCTCAGCGGCTGGACATCGCAGGGGCTTCCCAGAGAATTTGCACGCCGGAGGACATCAGGCCGTCCCCACC
>NW_015740577.1:0-387 GCF_001515625.1 Sinocyclocheilus rhinocerous
TTTTTTTTTTTTTTTTTTTTACAAAATACAAAAATGCTATACATTTATACATAAACAGTATGAATTATATAAGATTATAATTAAAATGAAAAATCAAAATCAAAGGCTTAATAAGTTTGTTTGCCTGGTGTGACTGGTCTGAATGAATGAATATTATCATCAATGAATCCGTTTCTTTGGACTGTTCATCCACCAGGAGACGCTCAGATGTTTTGTCTTATTAGAGACAGGGGTTTTTAAAGTTATTTTACTAAGATTTTCCAAGCAAAGTCTACAATCAAACACCAGAGATCTCATTATGACCTTATAAAATCATATTTGTATATTGAAGAACAGTTTTATACACAGTTCTAGCAGGTGATCTGTTCCTGCTCCATAAAGCCATCA
>NW_015740578.1:0-387 GCF_001515625.1 Sinocyclocheilus rhinocerous
TAATAATAAAAGTATCAATCGCGCATTAATAACTAATGGCAGCGCATGTTTACAAACAGCACACGTGAAAATCTCAATGGACTCGTAATTTCCTAAGACTCTTATTTCAGACATAAGATACTCTAATAAACATATAAACTCACATTACGCAAGATACATAATCGTATCCTAATATAACGCAGCGTATAAGTTTGAATATATCACCATAGTGACTGACTGCATTAGTTTTAGCCGTTAGCTCGATCAGGCCTCAGCAGAAACAATCGTAAAACGCCCAAAACCTTGCAAAATCTCACCGTTCCTGTAGCCAACATCCTCTCCCTACCACTTTATTGTGATCTCCAGAGCACAAGTGAGCTGTAGTTGTTAAAACAAAGAGGGAAAAAA
>NW_015740579.1:0-387 GCF_001515625.1 Sinocyclocheilus rhinocerous
TAATGAATGCGGGGGCAGATCTCCTGTCCAGGGGGAATCCTCTGTGCGGGGAATGGACTCCACCCTCAGGTAGTAAACCAGTTGTGAACCAGTTGTGGGAGAGGTTCGGCCGAGCTGCCGTAGATCTCTTTGCCTCGCACAAAAATACTCATTGCCCTATATTCTTTTCTCTGGCGAGAGACAGTGCACCGATGGGTGTGGATGCTTTGGGTCACCCATGGCCAAGCGTACTGCTTTATGAATTTCCTCCACCGAGTCTGATCGTACCAACTCTTAAAGAGTGCGGTCACTCAGTAATACTGATCGCTCCGAACTGGCCAGGGAAGTTGTGGATGACAGAGATAATTCAGCGACAGAGAGAATCCAGCTCCTGCACGATCGGCCTTG
>NW_015740580.1:0-387 GCF_001515625.1 Sinocyclocheilus rhinocerous
TAATACATTACATTCTTTGAGTAACTAGCCCAACACTGGTTACTAATAATTAATTAAAAACTAAAGTAAAAAGCCCAAAACGGCAACAACAACAACAACGCATGACATCTGCATCAGTGAAAAAAAAAACTGAATTTAAATGTTATTTCATAAAGATTATTGTTTATAATAATAACAATTATATAAACAATAATTATTATTAAATGTAATAATCAGCTAATGGCTAATCTTACTTTATATTTTAATACTTTAATGTTAATAATATTCATATTTTATTGATATTCTTGTTGTGTGTTAATAATTTCTTATTCCATTGTTACGATCACTTAATTTGCGTATTTATTAATTATTTATTAATAAACTCCATTAATAATAATACTAATACAA
>NW_015740581.1:0-387 GCF_001515625.1 Sinocyclocheilus rhinocerous
TAAGTTTATGTACCAGTCATGTTAGGACTGATTAATATTCAACAGAAAACAAAATTTTACTCCATAACTGTATCCTTGCAACATCTACCAGCAGGGGCAAACTGCCAAACCTTGACCTCTGCTGCTAACTGTGATTGACACAGACATATGGGCAACCAGGGAGAGCCATATACACGGTTTAAATGTATTATTGTGCAACACTGCCACCTGGAGACTGTACACACACACCAGTATTAAATGGGTGTGAAATACAGTGACATGTCCACCACAGCCACCTCTACAAATGTTGCACATTATAAGTCTCCTTATAGCAATACTTATATTAATAATAATAATAATAAGTAATTATATTATCCATTTCCAATAAACCAGTATCACAATCCATAA
>NW_015740582.1:0-382 GCF_001515625.1 Sinocyclocheilus rhinocerous
ATTTTTAACGTGAGCATCTTGTGAACATCATCTTTAATGTGTTAAACAAAGGAAATTAATCAGGTGTAAGGCTGTAAGTATAATGATGACAGGATTTTCGTTTGTGGCTGAATGAATGAGTTAAACAGCAGCAGAAGTAAATCATCACAGTGTTTCTATATGAATAACCACAGAGTGTCGAGTGAAACCTGGTAACAGCGCGGTAAAGACACGATGGTGCTCTGGAGGTCTGCCGGCCGCAGGTTGATGACGCGCTGCTCCTGTCCCTGATTCACGAAGTGCAGCTGGAGAGTCACCAGTTTGGCCAGTTTGACACATTTCACAGCCAGACGCACACAAGAGTCCTGAAACACACACACACACACACACACACACACACACA
>NW_015740583.1:0-387 GCF_001515625.1 Sinocyclocheilus rhinocerous
TACTAATAAATCAATACACAAGGAATTAGAAGTTGACTGATTTTGAATTTTGCTGATATGATAATCAGAGAAAGGCAATAAAAATTTTATTGAGCCATTACTAGTAAAATCTAGATACTGAATGTGTTAAATAATGTTCTTGGGCCCGTTCACACAGAATGCATTTTTCAATTGCATTGCGCTACTTTTCCATTGTTTTTCTATGCAAACACATGCTAGACAGATGTATTTGACTGTTGCACTCATGTTTCACGTCTTTTGCAGCATCTTGTGCATTACATGCCATTCTAAATATGCAGTGCTCAAGTTAAAAAAAAATATTAAACTTAAAAAAAAAACACGTTGTGAGACCTTTCTCATTATGTTTTTGGAGGGTGAAGAGTGGAT
>NW_015740584.1:0-387 GCF_001515625.1 Sinocyclocheilus rhinocerous
AATTTGCACCATTCATTGATATAAAGATGAGATACTGAGTACTTCTATTCTTTGTCCGTTTCATTTCAGCTCCTAAGTACAATATTAAAAGGAATAGTTCACCCAAAAAGCAAAATTCTGTCATTTTTTATTCACCCTCATGTCATTCTTAACCCATGTGACTTATTTTTTTTCCTTTCTGTGGAATACTGTCCATACAGTAAAGTTAGTGGATGACACTAAACTGCATTGGCTTTGACTTCATATAGGTTTGGTGTAAATGATGACAGAACTTGAAGTCTCATGTCAGAAAGTCATGTGGAAAAGAATACAATATTATCATTGAAAATGACTTTATTAGTGCTTCCAGAATTATTGGAAGAAAACAGCCCTTGCACAAATGCACAA
>NW_015740585.1:0-387 GCF_001515625.1 Sinocyclocheilus rhinocerous
TCACTACTGCTCAAAAGCTTGGAGTCAGTAAGATTTTTTAAATGTTTTTGAAATGAGTCATTTATGCTCATCAAAAGTGCATTTACAGTGTTTAGTCAAAATACAGTGAAAACTGTAATATTGTGAAATATTATTACAATTTAGAATAGTTGTTTTATACTTGAATATATTTTAAAAAGTAATTATTTTTGTAATGGCAAAGCTGAATTTTTAATGTCACATGATCCATCAGAAATCATTCTAATATGCTGCTATTTCTTCTTATTAATAATGTTGAAAACAGTTGTGGTACATAATATTTTTGTGGAAACCATGATATGTTTTTGTTTCAGGTTTCTGTGATGAATAGAAAGTTCAAAAGAGCAGTATTAATTTTAAATATAAATC
>NW_015740586.1:0-387 GCF_001515625.1 Sinocyclocheilus rhinocerous
TATTGGCTTTAAGATCAACTATAAAGGTGAGTCTGTTCTCTGCCTCTGCTTCTTCAGAGTGCCCACATAAATCACTCTGCTGGCTCAAAAGCTTTACTGCTGTTTTTCTCCCTCTTCTCGTCTCTCTTGCCTACCTACAGAAATTGACAAGGGAAGTTGTGGGGATCCCGGCATCCCTCTGTACGGACTCCGAGAGGGCGGGGGCTTCTCCAACGGAGACGTGCTGCGCTTCGAATGCCAGTTCGGATTCGAGCTCATTGGCGAACGAATGATTTCCTGTCAGAATAACAATCAATGGTCTGCTAACATCCCCATCTGTATATGTGAGTGCTGCTAGACGCTTCTCTACCATTATTTATGTGCTTCAAAGTCTAAATGTTTTTTTTT
>NW_015740587.1:0-387 GCF_001515625.1 Sinocyclocheilus rhinocerous
TGAAGACTGGAGTAATGATGCTGAAAATGCAGCTTTTCATCACAGGAATACATTACATATTAAAATATATTTAAATAGAAAACAGTTCATTTAAATTGTAATAATATTTCACAAAATTATTGTTTTAACTGTATTGTTGAGCAAATTAATGCAGCCTTGGTGAACATATGAGATTTTGATATAAAAAATCTTAAAGACCTCATACTTCTGACAAAAATTTAACCATTTTAACTTTTTAGGGGAAGCAATTATCGGTTAACGAATGTGCTAACTTACTTGTAACACTAACAGCTTATGCTATCCTTGGCTGATTAGCTGTATTTAAAGTGACTAAATGTTCCAGCTTATTAATCATTCATGGAAACCGAATTCTGCTTACATAACACT
>NW_015740588.1:0-387 GCF_001515625.1 Sinocyclocheilus rhinocerous
TATGACTGACCTTCACAGAAGAACATGTCCCAGACACGCAGGACACAAGACCAAGGCAGCGTACGGGAGAAAATGCACATAAACCACTCTGTCATGTACAAGATGGGGTCGATCTTAAATTTCTTCAGGTGACGGTAAGCCATGGGACAAACTCTCCTCAGAAGAGAGAAAAAAATCTCTCCGTCCAGCTGAATAGCTTCCTGAGGGACAGGAGAAGAGAAGAAAGAGGAGTTAAAAAAAATACACTCTGAAAAAAAAAAACACTTCTCTGGTCCAGAAAAGAGTCTCTTTGAGTTGCAGTACTCACCAACCCAGCACTGTAGTAGCCAGGCAAGTATTTCTCACAGATTTGCACAAGACACCAGAAGGCTTGCTAGAAGAAAATGA
>NW_015740589.1:0-387 GCF_001515625.1 Sinocyclocheilus rhinocerous
CTTTCTTTCAGCTCTAATGTGGTTCCATGGCCCGGATAAGTACCATGGAGAGAAGGAGGACATAGAGAGAGAGAGGTCAGCGCGATCGGCATTAAACCCAAAAAGCCCTGGGAGCTTTTTACGGACACTAGTCTTCGCTGGCAGCTCCTGACCCTCTTCGTAATCCACACGTCCCAGCAACTCAACGGCATCAATGCGGTGTGTATCTCACTCAGACACCCAGAAACAACAACTTCACATTAGAGGCTTAGATTAGTCTTGACTGCTGATGTGTGCACTATTAAAAAAAACAAAAAAACATTCCCGCCAAAATGGCATGTGATCGGCCTGCTGTGGATTAAACCCTGATCTTTTCTCAGAGCAAATGATTAATAAAGGGGGTAAAAA
>NW_015740590.1:0-387 GCF_001515625.1 Sinocyclocheilus rhinocerous
GAAATTGGAGAAACCAAAGTAATAAGTAACAGAGTCCTGAAGGCCACAGATCTAGATTCTGAAGACAAAGAACTTACTTACATTATCCGCTACGGCCCTGGCCAAGGCTATCTTCAGAGAATTACCAAACATGGACTTGTCATTGGCAACATTAGCATCGGAATGAATTTCACTCAAGATGAACTTGACAAACAGTTGATTCAGTATGTTCACACAGGCCAGGAGGGTGTCCGTGACTTGCTAAAGTTTGATGTAACTGATGGAATCAATCCCCTCATTGATCGCTACTTCTACATTAATATTGGCAGCATGGACATGGTCTTCCCTGATGTTATCAACAAAGGTGTGACCCTCAAAGAGGGAGGTAAGGTCACCTTGACCACAGAC
>NW_015740591.1:0-387 GCF_001515625.1 Sinocyclocheilus rhinocerous
TACTGAATGGATCTTCAGTTCCATCAGCTCTGCCTTGGTGGTCCCCAGTTCCATCAGCTCTGCCTTGGTGGTCCCCAGCTCCATCAGCTCCACCCTGGCGGTCATCAACTCTGCTCTGGTGGTATTCATCTCCACCTGCTCTGCCCTGGTGGTCTTCAACTCCACCTGCTCCCCCCTGGTGGTCTTCGGCTCCACCCTAGCTTGATTGTCTCCATGGTTCCCCCTTGTGAGTTGTCTTGGTAATTGATTAACTCCACCTTTTGTTATCTTGTTCCCTGTCTATTTTATTCCCTGCGTTTCAGTTGTAGTTTGTCGGTCATTGTTCCTGAATGTGTGTTCTTGTTACTGGTGCCCTGATGTGGGTTCTTGCTTTGTCTCGTCCTTGCT
>NW_015740592.1:0-387 GCF_001515625.1 Sinocyclocheilus rhinocerous
GGTTCGACATCAAGTCTATACTTAAGTAATGTTTAAGTATATTTTAAGTATACTTTATGTAGTAGGTATACTAATATCTATGTACTGGCAGTATACTTGTAAGTGTACTATTTCAATAACATTTGGGACTAAATTGGCCCACATTTTAGTATAAAAATGTATACTTTTAAGTATACTTTAAGTGTAACAGTAGTAAACTTAGAGTACACAACTAGTTTACATCTGTTCTTAGTTTGTACTGCAGTTATACTAGAAGTGAACTCACAGGTATACTGATAGTTTATACTAGATAAACACTTGTAGCACATTTTTTAGGTTATGAAATTACACTTTGAAATATACTCTCAGTAAACTACTAGTTTAGTAGTTTTATACTGCAGGTATACT
>NW_015740593.1:0-387 GCF_001515625.1 Sinocyclocheilus rhinocerous
TCTATTCAAGTCATTGTATATATGAAATGCATTTATTATTATTTTATTTTTTTTGTAATTCTGAATTATTTAGTATGAGTATCATGTCAGCGACCCACAAACCAATCTGCAAAATTAAGCGGCAAGGGGAAAAAAAATCAGTATAAATTCATACCCCCTTAAAATGAAGCAAGTGTCAGCACTGGCCTAAATGAAATCTAGACGCAGATGTCTAACAGATAAACATCAAGTTTCAAAGTCATAAACCCCGTTACAATGATCACTGACAATCTACAAGCAGTCTGTGACTATGACGCCCATCGGAGGTCCTACTAACAATCAATTCCACACTAATGCTCAAGCGCCATGAGAAATCAATCACCTGAAAAGAGCACAGGGATATCTGTG
>NW_015740594.1:0-387 GCF_001515625.1 Sinocyclocheilus rhinocerous
TCTGGGAGATAGAAAGCTGCAACTACAAGAAATAGTCGCATTGAGGTATAAAGTCACAAATATGAAAAAAAGGTGCAATTACGAGATTTAAAGTGTCAACTGCAAGATATTCTGCCACAGTTACCTGTGTATTTTCTTTTTACAACATGTAAAGTCACATTGAATTATAAAGTCACAACTGTGAGATACATAAAGTTCCAATTACAAGAAAGTCACACTGTGAGATATTATGTCAAAACTGGGAGATATAAAGTCGAAATTATGAGAAACAGTTGCAATTGCAACATACAAATAATCCTGCAAAAAAGAAAGAAAAAAGAAAGAAAAAAAAAATTATTAAAATAAAATAAAACTTGCAATTATAAGATTTAAAGTGCCAAATGCGAG
>NW_015740595.1:0-387 GCF_001515625.1 Sinocyclocheilus rhinocerous
TTTTTTTTTTTTTTTTTTTTTTCACAAATTCCCTTAAACTGTATTATGACTATTTACAAAATAAAATATTACATTTTAAACTAGGTAAATCTTTATGTACACAAACAAATAAAAATAAACAGGCTGTGACCTGTTGGTAGCATGCAATTGGAGTTCTCTGTGCAGTCTTCCGAAAATATGAAGGACAAAAAAAAAGAAGAAAAAGAAATAAAAAAATATCAAAAGAAATGGAGGACAGAAATCGGAAAAAGGCTGTCAAGAGCGTTGCACACCCCGTCCATGCACTGCTCTCTCTAGACAGCGGTTTCAGAAAACCTCTCAGATTCTTCACATTGTGTGTAATATGTAGGTCCACGCGAGAATAGGCTGACTTTTGAGTCTTGGTTC
>NW_015740596.1:0-387 GCF_001515625.1 Sinocyclocheilus rhinocerous
TCAACAAACTCGGAGTTAAAACTTGAACTCTGAGTTGACTTACCCAAAGATTGGAAAGTTTCCAACAAAACCCACTTTCTGGAATACACACCGGGTGAACACAGTTAGAGAAACAAGGGCAAGATGAGTGCTAAACAAGGGGGCGGGGCAATGGGAAACAAGGGGGCGGGGCCAAAGGAGCACATGGCAAACACAAACAAAGACAAAGCCATGTGCTGAAACACAAAACAAACATAGAAACATGAAACAAAGACAACACTGACAAGACCGTCAGGGCAGGATTCTGACACGTTCATTCTCATTCCTGACTCTTAAGAAGGAATCATGATAAACTAAATACATCAAGTGACAGCAGGGGCGGATTTAGTGAATTGGGGGCCCCAGGCA
>NW_015740597.1:0-387 GCF_001515625.1 Sinocyclocheilus rhinocerous
TTATGTTTGTTTCATTATGCTTTCTGTTCTTTTCTTTTCTTGTATATTTGTTTGGTCTACTTTGAATGTATATGTGTATATGAAAAATACTTCAAAGCAATATTAATCATCCAACAAAGGACAAGAAAAAAACTTTGATTAAAAAGTAGTAATTAATTGTATAATAATAATTAATAAGGAAAGCAAAATGGTACACGTTACAGTGGTATAATGTTTTACATATAATAGTATTTATTAATATTTTGAAATAGCTTTTATTAGGCCATACCAGTGTATTAGGACATAAACATGTCCCTTCCTAGTGTACAGATAACAAGCAAAAACAATCAGGTTTACTACTTACGGATTTGCAAGTACCTTAGTGAGTTCTGAGAGAGTGCTGAAGGT
>NW_015740598.1:0-387 GCF_001515625.1 Sinocyclocheilus rhinocerous
TACTATTCCAGTGTTTCTGCTTCAAAATTTCACACTTAATTCAATATATTTGCAGTTTTTTAAATTAGAAAATAAATTAAATTAATTTAATTTTTTTATTATTTGTAAAATTTACTTGCAATTTCTGAGTGAAAATTGTTTCTACACTATTGTTTAATGACATCATTCTACAGGAAAGCTGTTTTTAAAACATAAAAGTGTGATAAAATTAGTGTAGGATTTACTTTTACTCCGAAACTGCTAGTAAATATCACAAATAATTTAAAAATAAAAGTAATTTTGTAGTAGAAAGACTGAACATTTTCTAAATCATACTTTAATCATTTTTGTTTTATTTACAACTCAATTTACAACTTTATTTACAAATCATCTTTGTAATTTACTAGC
>NW_015740599.1:0-387 GCF_001515625.1 Sinocyclocheilus rhinocerous
TTTGTTCAGATGCTGTAAAAAACACAAGGAGGAATTCTTATTTTTCTATGTGATGTTTGGGCACATGTTCTTGACAGGTGTGGCGAGATGATTCACCTTCCGTGAGTTATGAGGAGCTCCATGGCCTCCTCCACACGGGCTCTGAGCGAGTCCTCACTGGCCAGGAGCAGCAGCAGCTGAGCGGGAGAGAGCTCCAGCAGCATCCCTGTGATTTTACTGGCAAAAGCCTGTAGAGAAAAGCAGATGTCACACACTAAATCAACTTCAAATTAAGCCATGTGTTCATGAATACTGATGGCAGTGCTGGTCTGTACCGGCTGCATGGCGTGCACTCGTGGGTACAGTCTCTCTCCTAGAGCTTGTCTGTGAGCCGGCAGCGGCTCCGGT
>NW_015740600.1:0-387 GCF_001515625.1 Sinocyclocheilus rhinocerous
TGACAAACAGACCCGAAGGAGAGTTTGTGGAAATGTAAATAATCCCAAACTGTGTCTTGGGATCAGCTTCCATCATATAAACCAGAGGCAGCATATTGTAAACAAACCTCAACACATCTCCTGTTTTCGCAGCATTGCTGAATCCCATTATTTATGGAAATACACACAGTGATGGTCACCAATAATTGGTCTCTGCATATCTGAGCTGTGTGTGTGCTTGTGTGTAAAAGTATGAGGAAAGCTTTATAGTTCTGTATAAAACTGGGCATTTATTACTGAACTGCATGCATAATTGAAATTTTATGGCATTCGTGGCATTTTTTAAATATAGTTGAAGGCTTACCATGTTAAATATTTAATAAGCATTACATGCAAACATTTAAAGCA
>NW_015740601.1:0-387 GCF_001515625.1 Sinocyclocheilus rhinocerous
AGGAGACACAATCACCAGGGCCAGAATCACAGGAGCCGAAAACACAAGGGAAGCAATCACAGGGGGCACACTCTTTCACAGGCATTTCAGGTGCCTTAGACGTCTTCTCCTCCACAATCACTTGTTTAGGTTTTGGACTGTTGGTTATTGTATGACAATGACATTGGCATTTACTGCAATCCTTTTGGCATTTACATCCTTCTTTGCTTTCCTCAAACTCCATGGTAGGTTGAAGTGATCCGCTTGAACCTGTGAGCAGATTCAGAAATATTCTCAATTCCTACAGCAAATCTTGTATCTTGTGTGAATCAGGGTGTGGGTTGCATGCAAGGTCTCTCAGGATTGCACTGAGCATGTGCAGCAGGCGCATCTCTCTCTCTCACACAC
>NW_015740602.1:0-387 GCF_001515625.1 Sinocyclocheilus rhinocerous
TTGTCCACGATGATGACGTTCCTGAGCTCTCTCCCGAGACGACTAAGGTCTTTGACGTAGTTCCCTCTGTGGAAAACGCAGGATTCCCGGAAGAGTCGCACCCGAAACACACCCCACTGGTCCAGCAGATCAGCCACCGGGTCAGCATACTGAAGCACACACAGATACAACAGACACTTACAAAAATGTTCAAGGAGGATCTTCAAGCTGCTTAACAGTCGAGTCACTGTAGAATCATACAGCTGCTCCCTGCAACAAATACAAATACAAAACAGAGAAAAAGCAAGCTGCTAAGGCAACGTAACACTATTTCCATGTCTATGCAAATGAAAATGTCTACAATGAGGACTGCAAGGAAACCTACAAACCATAGTCAGATATGTGCCT
>NW_015740603.1:0-387 GCF_001515625.1 Sinocyclocheilus rhinocerous
ACTACACTGATATACAGTTCAAAAGAGAAGAAATGCTTCCATTCAACAAGGTGTTTTCACACTTAGTCCTTCTCAGGGGTCCATATGTGAACACTTCGATCGAGCTCAGAGCCCTCAGAAGCGAAGCGAACCGAGACCACCTCATACAGTTCGCTCTCGGCCAAATGTGAGTCTCTGCTTAGACTGGTTTTAGCGTTTTTTTCAGCAGGGTTGTGTTTAAACTGTCAAAAACAGCCATGTTTCACATAAACACAGTTGGCTTTGCATCGGGGAAAGAAATCGTATGTGTATCAATATACTGATTCTAGTACAGCAGCCTTATTCATACGATAAATAATATGCCGTTTTATTTTTAACATTTGATTATTCCATCTCTTACTTGAATGC
>NW_015740604.1:0-387 GCF_001515625.1 Sinocyclocheilus rhinocerous
GAATCTCTGAATTGTAAGACAGACATCTTTGATGCAAGATGATGACGGTTTTGGTAAATTCTTTAAAAAAAAGATATTTAAAAAAAAAAAAAGATTGATGAATTTAGTGAAGTAAAATTTAAAAAGTATTTAAAATAAATAAATAAATAAATAAAAATAAAAAAAATACATTGGTTGTTGATTTTCTTATTTCTTTCATATATCTTTCATATTCTGAAAAATGCATCTGTCACTTCCATAGACAACTGTTGTGTATATATTACTTAGAAGAACCCTGACAACCATAATTTAGCTGCAGTGTGTACATGTAGTTGCCTATAAGAATGCAATTACATAACAACTCCCTTGTGAATTAGGCCCGAAAGCAGCGTTTCCTCTCAGGATATC
>NW_015740605.1:0-387 GCF_001515625.1 Sinocyclocheilus rhinocerous
TGTCTTAGTAAGTCTTGGTCTGCCTGGACGTTGCACACAATTTACGGAAATACCCAAAAATTTGACCTAATCTGTCTTAAGTTTCATGTATGTATAGTATATGAGAGACCGTACACTTATTAAAGTTGTTATAGTCAGTATTGTTACTTTGAGAGGAGTTAAAAATAACTCTTCCGAATTACCACACACTGTAAGAAAAAAAAATGCGTGGAAGAATGGGCAAGAATGGAAAAGGTACTGGTCATTTTCTGTCAGGACTTTATCCATTAAGTACAGCCCTTTACTTTAATTCTAAAAAACAAACAAAAAATGCAATTCATAATTCAAAGGAAAGGGAAAAAAACTATGAAAACTAAGTAAGGAAACTCCCTTCGTATTAACCCACAC
>NW_015740606.1:0-387 GCF_001515625.1 Sinocyclocheilus rhinocerous
CTTTGATCCCGGAGGGCAGCCCTGAGAGCCCGGAGGCTCACGAATACCCACCCAACCGCCCGCTCCTGCTTCAGCTGTGTTTCCCCAATTATCTCGTTTGGTTCTTAGTATTTAAGCCCTGCGTTCCCTGTTCGATATTGTTAATGTCTTCTTGGATGTGATTGTCTCATGCTACGTGTGCTCCTGTCTGCCCTATATACCCCATGTTTGCTGGATTAAAGAATGTGTTTATAGAGAATTCTCCTGCGTCTCCGCGTCTCGTTTGCTCCTCGCTCCCTCACAGTAGCTGATCGTGACACTTATAAAGCACACATTCTGCATGACCATATTCTACATCCCTACTCCTACCCAATACCTAAACTTAACAACTACCTTACTAACTATTAA
>NW_015740607.1:0-387 GCF_001515625.1 Sinocyclocheilus rhinocerous
TGCAGAAATATAGAAAATTGTAAATGGTTCACAAACTTTCAAGCAGCACTGTATATGCCCTCCAAAAGTATTGGAACAGTAATGACAAAACTGCTTTGTCTGCTGTGGAGTCTAGACATCTGCAAATGATTAAAAGATTAATATGAGACAAAACGTCTCGGGTTACAAGTGTAACCATGGTTCCCCGAGAGGGAACGAGATGCTCCGCCCTCTAGGGGGCACATTGGAGATGTAGACAGGCAGGCCGAAGGCATGGCAAGGGGGTGCAGCGTCTCATTCCCTCTCAGGGAACCATGGTTACATGCGTAACCCGAGACGTTCCCCCTCTAGAGAACTCAACGCTGCGCCCCCTAGGGGGGCACATTGGGGAACGAAATCCAACCACGC
>NW_015740608.1:0-387 GCF_001515625.1 Sinocyclocheilus rhinocerous
GACTCGTTTCGGATGCTTGAGCGAGATTTAGGCTGACAGGCGGAGTGCCAGAGAAAATGCTAAAAGCCTGTTTGATAACAGGGGCAGCCTCCATTCGAGTCAGCCTCTGCGCTTTTAATACCGCTATAATTTATTGATAACACCACCCTTAACATCTCCACACGCGGCAGCACGACAACTGTTTTCACTGCAAAGCGCATGGTGAAGCAGGTGATACACTCTTGAGGGTATTACAGCTTACCACCTGCATCGCAACAACACCGCAGATTCCAATTTAAATCATTTTCTCATTTTGGGTTTAAAGAGACGAGAGAAAAATTTAGGTCATTTTTTGTTCGATTTACAATATTTTATAAATGCTCAATGAAAAATAGGACATTTGGTGCC
>NW_015740609.1:0-387 GCF_001515625.1 Sinocyclocheilus rhinocerous
GGGGTAGGGTTTGTTGGATTTTTATTCATTTCTTCTCCTTTTTGTAGTTTTATATGCTCTTTAAAACTACGGAAGTATGTGCTTCTACAACAGTTAAGATGTTAAAATCTAATATGTTAACATATATAGGGTCTAAAAAAGTCTCCCGATGGCGATTATTTCATCAGCAGACGTGACCATTACAATCTCCTCAGGAAATCGCCTGAAGAGTTGACAATATCCAGACGCTTGCTTTGACACAACTTGAGCTTACAACACTTTCAGTTCAGTTTTTCCATATAATGACTAAATCAAAATGTTCTAAAACTTCTTATGTAAAACTATGATTTAATTTGAATCAGAAAGACTGTATAAAATTGTGATTTTGACTGAAAATGTACATATTTC
>NW_015740610.1:0-387 GCF_001515625.1 Sinocyclocheilus rhinocerous
GATTCACTCATAAAGACAGTCCCCTGCCACCATCTACTGGCATAACAATGAGACTGCACTGACTGTCAGCCTGTGTAGTGTGTGCAGAGACAAGTCCCAGTGCTGATATTGCTGAAAAATTAGCATTACACAGTCAGTTGCATAGAATGTCTTTAAATTACAATATTATCATATATCACAGTTATTTTTGGGGCAATTATTTCAAAAAGTAGGTACTATGACAGGACTACACACATTTAATGCTATTTTTCAATTAATTCAGCATGTAAGTTAAACCAGGACAAAGGCATTTAAAATAACCCGAGGCAGATTAATGATATCTGGTGGAAAGAAAGAGATAAAATCAAAAACAGGAAAGTGGATCTCAAGGGCCAGAGCTGAGAACTG
>NW_015740611.1:0-387 GCF_001515625.1 Sinocyclocheilus rhinocerous
GCAGCTCTCAAATAAAAAATGGCTCATATGGCACAGACTTGACGTGGTGACAAGAACCCATGGCCTCCAATTTTAGTCTTTTCCACACACGAAGTTGTTGTATGGCTTCAAAAAATTTGAAATATACCACATACGTACAGTATATAACTGACTACTTTAATGTTGCTTCACTTAAAAATGAAAATTCTGTCATTTTTACTAGCGCAACAATGTCGTTCCAAATCTGTATGACTGTATGATTCTGTGGAGCACAAAAGCAGATATTTTGAAGAATGTTGTTAACCAAACAATTTAGACTTCTATTGTATGGACAAAACAGCACAGACATTTCTCAAAATATCCTCTTTCATGTTCCACAGAAATATGAAAGTCATACAGATTTGGAAG
>NW_015740612.1:0-387 GCF_001515625.1 Sinocyclocheilus rhinocerous
GGGGAGAGATCGCTCGAGGGCCATACTAGACTGTTCCTGGTCCTCTCGAGTCTCACCAGCTACCCGGACGACACGCTCTGTGCGTTCTACGATGCCAGTTTACGATGCCAGTTCTACGCGTGCAGAGCACCGTCGTCCGAGGATGGTCTTTGAGCGAATTTCACCGCCTTTGTGGAGTGGACACTGGCGAGAAACGGATTTCCGTTCCCCATCTGTCCCGTGGATGATCTCGCCAGTTCCACTCCCGACCCATAGCCCAGCCCACCACCACCCCGCTGCGCGGAGCTTAAGCCCGAGCCCACCGATGACGGAGAGCCCGAGCCCGTCGCGACCGACGATCCCTCGCCGCAAGGAGCGACAGAGCTGAGGATCGCCACGGAGCCGGAG
>NW_015740613.1:0-387 GCF_001515625.1 Sinocyclocheilus rhinocerous
GCGATCTTCCCGTGTGTGATTATCCCCTGATCGAGCTGATTAATCACGTCCTTTTCTTAAATTATTCAGATATTGAAGTGGAAGAAAGAAAGGAAATGTTTCGTCGTCCAGCCCACTCTGAGGCACGCCACGTCTCGCCAGCTCACCCCACGCCAGGAACCCCCACATACTGTACCAACGGCTCAGACCACCTGCCCAGCCCCAAACACCCCCGAATCCTCTGAAGCTCCATGATCGTCCTAAGCCCAGAAATGCCGGCCGCTCCGATGTCAAGCCCGCCGGCTGCGGCTCACTCAAGCCCGCCGGCCGTTCAGCACTTAAGCCCACCGGTCGTTCCGAAGTCAAGCCCGCCAGCCACTCCATTGTCAAGTCCGCCTGCTGCGGCTC
>NW_015740614.1:0-387 GCF_001515625.1 Sinocyclocheilus rhinocerous
GGATGGGCCTCTCTCTGAGGCTGCTGCCATGTTTGCGGGCCTGCCGCCTGGCCACGTTCTGTTTGACATCCGCCGCCGCTTCGTGGAACGAGCAAAGCGGATCGACACCATCTCGCGAGCCGTCTTCCCCCTCAGCTTCCTCGTTTTCAACGTGTTCTATTGGATCACGTACAAAGTGCTTAGAAATGAGGACATTCACCCTGCCCTGCAACCCTGACTCCTTTTAAGACTTCTGAACTTCCCAGTATCCCATTTTGTGAGCCCGTTTAAAATCAATCCAGTTGAGGATAGGTACAACACGTTCTCTCTGCAGAGTGAACATATATGCATGTGTCCATGACCACTTTTGAGAAGATCTAAAACCTTTAGTTTATATGCAATGGCTGA
>NW_015740615.1:0-387 GCF_001515625.1 Sinocyclocheilus rhinocerous
GAGATGCACAATGTCACTTTCTCACCACAGTCTGATGGAAGGTAGAAGACGAGTACTGTCAGAAAGGAGATGAGGAGGCAAGGGATAATAAGGTTGATAGTGTAAAAGAGGGGCAGTCGTCGTATGTAAAAACTGTAGGTTATGTCTGGGTAGATCTCTTCACAGCAGTTGTACTTAATGTCATGTTTATAACCGGGTGCATCAATGATCTCCCACTCTCCACTCTCCCAGAAGTCTTTAAGGTTTACCTTTGAGCCAATAAGTACCAGGTCAATCTTGGCCTTGTCATAGGTCCAGGAACCAAACTTCATAGAGCAATTCTGATAGTCAAAGGGGAAGTATGTGATGTCCATAGGGCAGGATGATTTGAAGATTGCAGGAGGGACC
>NW_015740616.1:0-387 GCF_001515625.1 Sinocyclocheilus rhinocerous
AGCCACCGTGTCCCGAACCGTCGAGGTTAGATGATTGGTATCTCTGGGTTGGTCAGAGCTGGTTCTCAGCCCCCTGCGCCAGTGCCATTCTTCCTGGAAATGCATGAGGAGGTGACTAGGTCATGGACGTCACCTTTTTCTGCCCAAAACCGATCTGGTGCCTCCTCCTCCCTCACTACCCTCGATGGCAGGGTGGCCAGGGGGTACGCGGCAATCCCCTCAGTGGAGCGCACGATTACGATGCAATTGTGTCCAAGAAGCGCTTCCACCTGGAGGGGTAACCCGCGTCTCCCATCCAAGGCCCGTAAGTTCTCGTCCGTTCTTACGCCCAAGGCTTACGGAGCCGCTGGACAGGCTGCCTCCGCCCTGCACGCCATGGCACTCCTG
>NW_015740617.1:0-388 GCF_001515625.1 Sinocyclocheilus rhinocerous
AAAAATTAAAGGTATAAGGACATATTTTAAGTGTGAAATAATCTTGCCTACATAGATCCCATAAAGGTCCCATATGTTTGGATTTCCCCCACCCCTACCATCCAATCAAACAAAATCCACTCACTAAAGCCCAATCTGCCCAATCGTGAATATCCTTCATCATTCAAACACGTCACATTACAGATGTACAATGACCTGCAAACATGTTTCATAACATCACAACTTCATTCATTGCACACAGGAGCGGGACTGAATCAGTGAACTGGTGCATTCTGGGACCTCTGGGAGACTGGCCTTAAAGTTCTGTTGCCGTGGCGATCAAGGCTCGTAGCCTGACAGGGGTCCAATGTCTCAGAGCCAGGATCCTGTGTGTGTGTGTGTGTGTGTG
>NW_015740618.1:0-388 GCF_001515625.1 Sinocyclocheilus rhinocerous
ACACGGTATGAATTTCAACACCTTTTCCTAAAAGTTTTATTGAATATGAAATATTTGGACCCTTCACTCTTGTATCTGCAGTACTTTGGTTATGACTGAAAGCCTATAATTCAGTGCCACTGCTAGGCTGCTAAAATTGCATGCCAGTAATTTAGCAGATGTCACTTAAACACTAAATCACTCTGTCAGATGAGGTACAGGGTCTGTCAACTTAACAGTGATTATTACATCCAGGCCTATTTTTAGAGGTGTCTTCTCTACTAGCATAGTACCTTTTTAGGGGAAAAAAAAGTGTAGGGAAAATAGCTGGCTTTTAATTATTTTTTAAAAAAATGTGAAGTAGTCTAACTTTATTTTCAGTTAAGTTGAAGCAGTTAGAATTTTTGTT
>NW_015740619.1:0-388 GCF_001515625.1 Sinocyclocheilus rhinocerous
AAAAAAAAAAAAGACCAGCATCAAATTAGAACAGATTTCCACTGAAACATTCAATGGAAATGCTTCATTTAATTCTAACAACACTTTATATTTGCCGAGCGGGAATTCGTGAATCATTTTGAGTTGAGTCGTTTAACAAAGTGAATCATTTAAATGAACTGTCCAACTCGCTGAAATGAACATTATTTTATTGTTACAACTGGATCTTTGTGATGCTTTTGAAGTAAGATATTCTGAAAGCGATTCACATGGGGATTGTTTGTTGGTGACACCCAGATAGCAAGAACTTTTGGGCCAAATGTGGCATGGCTGAGCACATATGGGCCAAACTTTCACCATATAAGTTTTGCCATGGCTTTAGAATTGGAGGGAATTTTCTTTTGGATGA
>NW_015740620.1:0-388 GCF_001515625.1 Sinocyclocheilus rhinocerous
GCTCTCGACAGACGGCACCCTGGTTGGGAAACACTGTTATAGTGTACTGAAACTAAAACCATAAAATACATGTTCATTATTTCAAATAAATAAACTTTAACTGAATCAAAATAAAATATTAGAAATTTAGTTTAACTTTAACTTGAAAACTAAAACTGAAATAATAATAAACAACTATGTAGACGTATTAAAAAAAACATATAAAATGACAAAATTACGCAAAAAACTAGAATTCAAATGAAAATTTAAAAATAAAAACTTGTTCAAAATATTAAAAGTGTTAAAAAAACTGAGTATCTCAATGATATTAAAATAACAATGTTGTCCTATTTCTCATTAAAAATATCTGAACTTTAATAAATGTATGTATTTATAGTAATATATGTAT
>NW_015740621.1:0-386 GCF_001515625.1 Sinocyclocheilus rhinocerous
AAACAGTGACACAGATCATGGGGAGTGTCTCACACACACACACACACACACACACAGTCACTTTGTCATACACACTTCATGTTAACACAAACACACACACACACACACACACATTCTCTGTCTGTAGCTGCTAATGAGAGCATTTTCAGGTCGTTCTGTTAAAACGCTTTAATGAGGATGCATCAGACAAAAGCCCAGTAATGACTGTCTATAATTACTTGTGTTATGACTGATAACTGATATGATGGCTGATATTATAAATCTGTACTACTGTTTTAAAGTTTATGTAATTTCTGCATCACTATCAGCTCCGAACACAAGTGCAAATGTACAAATGTACTGTACACTAACTAATTTTCGGTAGAAAAGTAAAAAAAAAAAAAAAA
>NW_015740622.1:0-388 GCF_001515625.1 Sinocyclocheilus rhinocerous
AAATAAAATGAATGTTAAGAAACCCAACAGACATTATAAATGCTATAAACATGTATTTTTCTTCCCCAACTCCAAATGGCATTAAAAAAAAAGCATGTATCTATAAAATAAAAATAAATTATACTGCCATTCATTACAAACAACAATTATTTTAAATGTTAAGCCTATAACAAACCTATTTAATGAAACTGAAACTCGTGGTGGACTCACATAGGCCTCTCATTCAGTGTGAATTGTTTCTATTAGTTAATTGTTAGACGCAGTGTAACATTTGGTTGCTAAATGAGTATTTAGCCTATTACGTAAAGAAGGCTTTGTACTTCTCTTGTGTCCGAATAGCTACTTAAAACAGCATCCTTCACAAAAAATGTGTTTGGAAAAACTCCAC
>NW_015740623.1:0-387 GCF_001515625.1 Sinocyclocheilus rhinocerous
CGTGAATCGAATCGTGAGTTGAGTGAATCGTTACATCCCTACTTGGACTTTTTAATTTTTCATTGTCACCATATGGAATCATGATGTGTTGAGCTGAGAATCCATGTAACCTTTTTAAACTAGGGCTGTGGTACATTTTTACTGCAATTCTTTTTCTAACAATATTCTTCTTTGGGTTTAAATATGTAATATTTTTATTTGTTTGTTTTGTGTAGCTTCAGTTCTCTTATTATATCTTGAATGATGTGTGTTGTATCATGTAGTAGTTGGTGATAACTTGCACTATTGATATCAACACAATGAGGATGTAAGAAAATTGTACAAGACTGTAAGAACTAGGCATGGGCCGATAGACGATGCCATCGCCGATGGCTGATAGACATCACG
>NW_015740624.1:0-388 GCF_001515625.1 Sinocyclocheilus rhinocerous
AAAAAAACATTGGAATCTTTGTTTTTAAGAGGGTAGGGATTCCTTTTTTAATAAAAAGTTATGAAAAAACAACCAGCTCCAAGTCAAATCATGACATTACAACCTTTGATGCACTGCAAAAAAAGTAGGCTTATGAAAACTGAATATGAAAAAGTTGTATAAAAGTCTTTTTCGACAGACTACAAATGATGTAACTGCACCAAAAATGCAGATACGAAGTAAAACTATTCAACTGAATTTTGCTTACAAGGATAAAATCACTGTATTTTCAGTGTATTGCAAAATATTCAGATATAATTTTTTTTCTTGGTAACAGCATGGCTTCTACAGAACCAAATTTATCTTTGCTTAAAGGCAGGGTATGTGATTTTTCAAAAACACTTTAGAA
>NW_015740625.1:0-388 GCF_001515625.1 Sinocyclocheilus rhinocerous
CAATAAATCCAACACAATGCAGATCATACATACACATAAATGAAGCGGTGAGCCTATACAGCATTCTCAATGTGGCAAACACTTACACACACACCAACACACACACAAACGCACACACCCATATACAAATGTGTCTTTAAGCATATTTTGTATAGAACTGATTTTTTTTTTTTTTACTGAAGTATAAGACATATTAAATATAAC
The DNA here is from genome assembly GCF_001515625.1 of Sinocyclocheilus rhinocerous. Classification (NCBI taxonomy): domain Eukaryota; kingdom Metazoa; phylum Chordata; class Actinopteri; order Cypriniformes; family Cyprinidae; genus Sinocyclocheilus; species Sinocyclocheilus rhinocerous. The sequence goes on from NW_015740625.1 coordinate 205, forward strand.
AAAAATAAGCATGTTTTACATAAAGATATGGTACTTTTAGAGGTAAATAATTTTTTAAAATATATAAAAAAATCACGAAAAACTGCATAAATTGATATTTATTTTATCGAAGACTAAAATATGACATTTATTTAAAAATAAAAAAAAATTGGGATCACAGCTGAGACCTTCATGCCCAAATTTG
>NW_015740626.1:0-388 GCF_001515625.1 Sinocyclocheilus rhinocerous
CTCTGGTGGTGAGTGAACGGAAGTTCATAGACCGGATTTGTGACACCATGACACATAAAAAAAACAAAAACATAGTATTACCATGGTACCACGTCCAAACTAGATGAGTGAACCTTACAAAAAATATATATTTTTTTTAAATCTAAAATCAAAAGGTTTTTATTCTGTCCTTATTGTAAAAGTTTAATAAATAGATTAAGCAAATAAAAAAAATCTAAAGTAAAAATTGAAAAATAATATATTTTAATTTACAATGGCTGCATACTGTTCTAAAACACTTTCCATAATGCTATTGTAATAGAAAGAAAAAAACGGAAAAAAGGTAAAGAATTTTGTAAATCTAAATTTTGACATAACAAAACTTGTTTTTGTTGTGCATTTAATAACT
>NW_015740627.1:0-388 GCF_001515625.1 Sinocyclocheilus rhinocerous
TGCAGCAAACCTTTTTAAATATTTTGATAAATTACTGAAAAAAAAGTTTTAAACCGTTTAACTGCCTGTATTAATCGGTCAAAAATTCTTACAGTCGGTTAACAGTTAAACGGTTAAAATGAACATAGTCGGGCTCTAGTTATAAATGTACACAATTTTTTATGAAACTATAAAAAATAAATTGAAAAAGCTTGAATTATTCTGGAAATGCACCACAGTCTGTGAAACAGGTGACAATGGTTGTCAAAAAATAATGAATGCAGAACAGCCAATTCTAAATGTGTTTGCACAACAACAAAAAATTCCTTGAATTTTTTTTTTCCATGATTTTATCCATGGCTGGAAATCACAATTTTAAAATTCCCTCAAATGTGTGTGGGGCCCCTGA
>NW_015740628.1:0-388 GCF_001515625.1 Sinocyclocheilus rhinocerous
ATTAACCGGTGGAATTACGATTCAAACTTATTAAAAGTCTTTGGGAAAAGTCTTTGTGAGGATAAACCAGGAGTGAGAAAATGGTAAGTATTCTCGCAACAAACACTTCTACTGTCCTAATAAAAGTGGCAAAGGTTTCCAAAACCATCAGCTGTTGGCTGGTTTTAGCAGGCTTTTTAGACTGAGACTTCAAAAGAGACTTTGAAATGCTCAAACCCTTGTGTGTACCTGATTCACTCTGCTTTTGAAATGGTAAACCTCCTCTGTTTCCTCTGAAGCGACCTTTGAGCTTTGCTAATACCTTTCAAAATGTTGCATTTGTAGAGCTTTACTGATGAACTTTGACATACATCACTGAGGTTTTGCCTATATTGTTGAAGACCTTAAA
>NW_015740629.1:0-388 GCF_001515625.1 Sinocyclocheilus rhinocerous
AAAGAACATGGAGTTATCGTCCTGCAGAGAGACACACAGGAGTCAGTGTGAAAATCAGATTGGTTTATATCATCACTGAATGTAACTATATTATCGTCCAGCACTAATCAGCTAAATGCATTATATTATAAACATTAACTGTAAAGCTTCTTTGAAACAGTGAGTATGTGAAAAGCGCTATACAGTATAAATACATTTGAATTTGACCAAGTTGAGCAGGTGATGATCACATGATCTGCAGTATCACATGACCAGACAACCACACACGTTACAGACCTTCACATTCAAAGATCTTCATTTAATGCTCATGTCGCTCTCTCGTGTTTTGTGCCGTTATGTCACATGTTGAGGATCCTCTAATTAAACTCATGCACATGTAATTAGTCCT
>NW_015740630.1:0-388 GCF_001515625.1 Sinocyclocheilus rhinocerous
CAAACTAAATTCTTTGCCTGGAATTGATTTAGAAACTGTGTTGTTGGGACTGAGACGGCATGTAGCCCTCTTTATATTAAACCTTCAAGAAAAACATTTACTTCCTAAAGCAACTCAGGATACCATTGTTTCCAGCTTGGAGTTTATCTTAAAATTTTTCCAACAAAATTATTTTGAAATCATAAAATTCCACTTGACCAAATCTGGGTTTAGACTAGAGGACCAGGAAGACTTGGATAACTTGGTAAATAATCAGACACTTATAGAAAGTGTGTTTGCCTATGTTCAGTCAGATTATCAACTTTTCAAATATTGCAAGGAACATCTACATTTAGTGGAGCCAGTTAAGCACATTCTTGGAACCAATAGCCAGGGGAAGGAGGACACA
>NW_015740631.1:0-388 GCF_001515625.1 Sinocyclocheilus rhinocerous
AAAGGCTTGCTCTATGAACGCAATAATACGTTTATTTATTTATTTATTTTTAACTGGGTAGAATGAGATGAAATTATTCTACTCAACTTCAACCACTGAACATTAAAAGGGCATTTAAAAGTGTAAGAGTATAAACAAGGTACTTTCAACAGACCATAACCCCAAAAGCGCGATTCTTTCCACAGCAATAATGGACGGGTGAAATATCACTTTATTAATAGCCTATGTATTATGTAACATATGTTGCCTTAATCAAAAATGTTAATTAACTTCAGCAATGTGTGATACTATTTCACAGTGACCGTCATTTTGACAGATAATAAATTTTATTTAACTGTGAAAGCAAACAAACCTGGAAAGAGACGTGAGGATTTTAGGAGAAAAACGA
>NW_015740632.1:0-388 GCF_001515625.1 Sinocyclocheilus rhinocerous
AAATGGATTTTCCTCGAAAGCTCTGCGGTCTTGATTGGTAATTTTTTCCTTCTAAAAGAAGAACAATAGAAAAAATTAAGGTCGGAGTAAAAAGAAAAAAACAACAGACTTAATCTATAGCCAGGATCAGTTGTTCTGACAGAATACCTCATTGCCTGAATCTCCGGTTCACCTGGGTATCCTCGAGGATTCCCTCTTATTACCCAGTACGCTATAGGGAGAGAGACTTCAAAAGTAAGAGACTGTGTGGTTTGAAAGGATTTCCATTTTCTTGCACAGAAAACAGACACAAACACACATTAGATCGCATTGAAGAAACGTTCAGAACTCGGTCCGTTCGCGATCGCGTTCTCAAGTGCGGGGCCCGGTGCACCAGTTGCACCCCCCC
>NW_015740633.1:0-388 GCF_001515625.1 Sinocyclocheilus rhinocerous
GGGTAAGGCTGCTCACTCTTCTGCGATCAATGCTTTAAACCTGCTACAGCACTGGAAGCAGCATGCATTCTTTTTTTCGATTTATTCTGGAATGATTGTGTTTGGAGAACTTGACCTGGATCCGTTGATGACCGGCGGCCGGTGCGCGCAACAACGCAATTAGATCCAATTCAAAACTTCACGTTCAGACAATCCAAAGCGTGAAGGAGCGCGACATGATGACGATTCTGCACGTTTTAGCAGAGAGATTGTTACGTTTTATCATCACTTTTGATTAGATCTTTTTCGTCGTCTTCTTTGTGAAATCATAATGCCACACTCTCGCAACAGGAACCCAAGTCCAATCCCAGAGGTGACATGGGACACGGGGTTGAAAGAGATGAACGAG
>NW_015740634.1:0-388 GCF_001515625.1 Sinocyclocheilus rhinocerous
AAATATTTTTGTATACCTTTTATTACATTGAGGTATTATTTTTTTAATGACAATTAAGAACATTTTCCTGTAAATTGCCATTATTATTGCTGAAATTATCATGCATCCAGATTTTTTTTTTTTACTAGTTCTGACTTTTTTTCCACAAATGTGTTTATATCTCACAATTCAGGCTTCTCAGAATTGTGAGTTTATATCTTAAAATTCATATCTCAGAATCATGAGAAAAAAGTCAGAATTGTGAGATATAAACTCTGAATTGTGAGGAAAAAGTCTAAATTGTGAGGTAAAGAGTCGCTTTTCTTTATTATTATTTTTTATCCCATAGCAGAAACAAGCTTCCAAAGGTGACTCAGCAGATTCCTATTAATAATAATTAAAAAAAAAA
>NW_015740635.1:0-388 GCF_001515625.1 Sinocyclocheilus rhinocerous
AATTACCGATCTTTTTTCCTTGTAATTCTGAGTTTATATCTCTCAATTCTTCTCAGAAGTTAAAGTTTTTCCTCAGAATTGAGACTAGCATTTCACAATTCTGAGGAAAAAAATGTCCAATTGGTGAGATCATTTTTTTTTATAAGCTTTCATACACATTAGCGTGCGTCAGACAGACCTGAGACGCACGGCCTGGCGCTCGTTACCTGTGCTGCTGTTGACAGGCGAGGTCACTCCGCCCGATCCAGGGAACGCCATGTGTCCGTTCTGTCCGTACGCCGGCTCCAGGGCCTCGGCGGAGCAGGGCCACTCGTCGGAGCCCTGCCGGGCGTGATGGTACGGAGCCGGCCGCGAGGACAGGTGCTCCTCCAGGTGACTGAGCCACAGG
>NW_015740636.1:0-388 GCF_001515625.1 Sinocyclocheilus rhinocerous
AAATTTCAATGTTAGTTTTAGAATATTTCTTTACTTCAAGCTAAACTAAATGAAAATTTGAAATGTTGCTTTGTCAACTAACTGTAATAATAAATTGAAAAAGAAAAGACTCATAAGTTAAGTTTAAAAAAAAAAAATCTATAAATGCAAAATGTTTTTTAGGGTTTAGGCTAATCCAGTGTTGTTAACATAAACTAAAACTAGAACTAAAAAAAATAGATCAGAATAGAATAGAAAACAAATAAATGATAATTTAAATAAAATAAACTTTAATTGAAATAAAATAAAGTATAACAAGCTTTTTTTTTAGTGCTGGGCAACGATTAATTGTGATTAATCGCACCCAAAATAAAAGTTTTGTTTACATAATATATGTGTGTGTACTGTG
>NW_015740637.1:0-388 GCF_001515625.1 Sinocyclocheilus rhinocerous
AATGGCTGCGTGTTTAGATAAAGAGTGGAAAACAGTGACAAAAAAGCATTGGAATTTCAAATCAGGCTTGAAGAAAGGAGAACTATAATGATGACAATAATACAAATGACAAGCAGAATTACAGTGATGGGGAGCGTCCTTATTTTTACGTTCCAGATATGCATGAGCTGTGGGGGGTGTTATTGGATGAGTTATGCTAAGCTAGCTGAATGAAAACTCTAAAGTGTGTGAATTTGAATTATGCGAGCATTAGATGTTGTAAAAGTGTCTATCATCTGTGTTTTATTCTCTTTTGTGGTGTGTTGACAGAAAAATGGATTTCCAGCTGTTAAAAAAGAACACGGAGTCTTGCAAGAACATATGTCAGGTCAACTGATTCACACTTGAC
>NW_015740638.1:0-388 GCF_001515625.1 Sinocyclocheilus rhinocerous
AGCCTGTATGTGTTCATTAGTGGGTGCAGTAAAGCGTGTCTAAGTGGCACAGTGTGTAAGTAAATGGAGCTGAACTGCCTCTCAGCTGTGGATTTAGATGTGTGTGTGTGTGAGCGTATGTTTTTTGTGAGAAAGGGTGAAAAAAGTAGTTCGCCTTTTCAAAGTGAGCTGCTTTGTCTGTGTAATTTTGCCAGTGAGATGTGTGTGAACCCAGCGAAGAAGCTCCCAAGCCACATTTACACATTTTTAACACAAGCTACTCTCCAAACAACTGTTTTAGGAAGAAACCGAATGTGTACATTTTGGACTGTGAATGTGTTTTTCTCTTGTTCCTCAGAAGTACGGGACAGATGTCACCGATTGAGCCGGCCCCCCTCCCACTGCCCCG
>NW_015740639.1:0-387 GCF_001515625.1 Sinocyclocheilus rhinocerous
TAATATTATTACTTTTGTAATGCGTTACTCCCAACACTGTCTGCGAGTGATGCTGTGATCAAAACACGTGACTTAAATGAAAACTTTGAGCATTGACATTCATCTGCCAACGTCATCAGGATGTGAGGAGCACGTAATGATGCTTCTCCTTCGCCACGAAAGAAAATCACAATTGCATTTGTCTACAGAGCTCATTTTTATGCATTTAGGAAGGAACCCATATATCAGAAGGTTTTATGATAATAAGAAACATAAACTCAGTGTGTCTGAACTCTAGACTGCTAGTGTGTGTCAGAACAAAACTTGCCACTCACCGGAGGATGAGCAGATGTCCAGAAGAGAATACGGTCATGATCCATCCGCATTTAGCGTGGTTTATGGAAAGAC
>NW_015740640.1:0-388 GCF_001515625.1 Sinocyclocheilus rhinocerous
GTAAAAGACAGAGCTGTACCTGTTCATAGGCCAGGAATTTGATGGCTGTTTCTGGAGCGATCTTCAGCACGTTGATGCCGTTCCCCCTCCACAGCGCAGGGAGGCCGCCCTCCTTCACCATCGCATGCAGACCGCGCCACACGTTCCCCTTATCAGAGCTCTGGCCGTGCACCTGAACATCAGCACGTAATTCACATGATCTTTAATGTAATGCTTCAGTTATAAAACCGAACACACCTAGACATAATAACGAAAAAAAAAAAGTTCAGTTGCAGTGTCTCATATGACCTCCAGAGGTCAGTGTGGTGCTGAAAATATAGAGTGCAACAGTTGGGTTCTGGAAGTAAAAATGTCATTCATTTTCTCCATAAAGGAATTGATTTTTAAT
>NW_015740641.1:0-388 GCF_001515625.1 Sinocyclocheilus rhinocerous
TAACTGGGAGCCAACAGCAGCAGCAGTCCCTCATATACTCACAGCCTGGAGGCTTCACGGTGAACGGCATGCTCAGTCCGCCGGGCAGCCAAAGCCTAGTACACCCGGGTCTGGTGCGTGGCGACACCCCAGAGCTCGATCACAGCAACCACCACCACCACCATCACCACCAGCATCAACATCACCAGCAAACACACCACGGAGTGAACAGCCACGACCCGCACTCCGACGAGGACGCGCCGACGTCGGACGATTTAGAGCACTTTGCTAAGCAGTTCAAACAACGCCGGATCAAACTGGGCTTCACGCAAGCGGACGTGGGCTTGGCGTTGGGCACTCTGTACGGGAACGTCTTCTCGCAGACCACAATCTGTCGCTTCGAAGCTCT
>NW_015740642.1:0-388 GCF_001515625.1 Sinocyclocheilus rhinocerous
GCGTTCAAATATTTCAACTCAAATCAATATTTTGTGTCTAATTATATACTTATGTGGCAAGTAGCCGTGCAATACGCGGGATCATGTACCTCCAGACGGTTGTTATCACAAAATAACTCCCAACAGGGTGATCAGGACCCTGACGCGAAGCGGAAAACTGTTTCAACTTGCTCAGTATTTTAATCTCACATAATGTTTACTGATTTTACAGGTAAGCTAACTGCAAGGTGACATTACAGAGTATGTTTTTCAAGTGTTTATATGTGTAATCGCTTTGTTAGTTCAATTAATTAGTTACCATACAAATAAATAACCACACTGTCACTCCTGTGGACTGTTCGCTCGCACACAGGTACTGCAAGTGTGGATGGTCAAATACTCAAGTTAC
>NW_015740643.1:0-388 GCF_001515625.1 Sinocyclocheilus rhinocerous
ACACACACACACACACACACTGCCTCCACACAAGTGCAATGTGAGCTAGTCTGAAATGTAACTGAAACTGAGGCAACAGGTGTGTGTTTGGTAGAGGACTGTAACATTACCTGTTAAACCAACCCCCCTCCAAACACACACACACAAAATCTCACCTGCTGGACCTCTTAATTTACTCTTCTATTGAAATGTCAGGGACAAATGTTTCTTGGTTACAACTACATACTATACAATATCTATGATGGCTTGTGTGTAAATACATTACTGTTGTGTTAGCACATTGTCTGATTCTGTCCATTTTTGTCACATGTGTGAGTGAAAGTGAGATATGAGCAAGTGAAAGTCTTACCATCTATATTTTAGTAGTACTGATACTTTATGGAAATTG
>NW_015740644.1:0-388 GCF_001515625.1 Sinocyclocheilus rhinocerous
ACACTCAGCATCTGTGGCTCTGCAGGATGACAGAGAAAGATGATGGAGTTAAATGGTCTGACTGGTGTAAATGTGTGTGATGTTTGCATTAATCCATGACTCACCCCGGCAGTTAATCTGGTGTAGTGTGGAGGAGAGCGACAAAATGGACAAAAAACACTGTTCACAAGTACACACACGGCACGCACACAAGAGATTAGAGCAGTTAAACCACTGGGTTGCTCTCCTTTTAAAGATTACAATTCAACACATCCCTCCCGTCGCCACCTCATTGAAAACATCTGTCATCCATCTCACATCGGGCTTTCCCTCTTTATTTCTCAATTACAATGGTGATCAGAATTAATTTTACTGACTATAATAACAATTATAAGACGAGAAAAAAAAA
>NW_015740645.1:0-388 GCF_001515625.1 Sinocyclocheilus rhinocerous
ACACATACATTACACTCATGTAAAGTGATAAAATACTATATAACAAATCTCAACTGCATGATTGAGTCTCAATGTAAACTATATTATCACCCAGCGCTAATCTGCTAAATGCGACTACAAGGCATGAAGATATTTTTAATAAACATTAATATCATGATTTTCTGCTTTGAAAAAATGTCTTATGAAAAGCACTATGTAATTAAATCTGACTTGTCTCTTTACTTTACATACGGAAAATATGCAAACATAGTACGAGGAGAGGATACACTTATAACTAAGTCTGTTGGACTTTATATTTTACATTACTAAATATTATAGGAGTTTCTGTTATATAATACTATACAAACCAGTGGTCACCAACCTTTTTAGGCCCAAGATCCCTGACCTC
>NW_015740646.1:0-388 GCF_001515625.1 Sinocyclocheilus rhinocerous
GGAGGTTCTTAATATGGTGGGTTTTGGTTGATTTACTTCACAATGCTGATATGAGTCACAAGTATTTGTGCTTTAACTGCTAAATTCGTTTCTCTTAGAATCAAGATGACAACAAAATTGACCACTATGTAGCATGTGGACTGGACTACAAAACTATTAGAGATGCAGTAGCCAAAGCCATGAGGGATTGCGACATGAATGAAATACAGAAAGCGATTGAGGTATTGATATACTTATTTACACACACACACATGCACACACTATGTATGTCCCAAACATAGAGAGTGTAACGAGGCGACAGGGACAAGACACTTGCGGATCCATTTGCAAAGCTTTATTTATTATTAGAATGGTCAGAAACAGGCGAGGGTCAGACAATGGCAACAGG
>NW_015740647.1:0-388 GCF_001515625.1 Sinocyclocheilus rhinocerous
TCTCAGCAGCTGCACCTTGGCTTCTCTCTAAAACACATGCCAACAAACACACACACACACATTTAATGATCAGCGTTGCTTATGAATGTGACATTTCATAAACCAATTTCGGTGTTTGGAGCCTATCTGGTGGCAGAAAATTACCGTTTTAATGTAGCAGTATATGGAATAAAAAAAGATCATTTTGAGTTTATATTTCAAAATTCTGAGTTTTTTTCTCACAATTTCGATATTATATCTCACAATTCTGATTAGAAAAATCAACTCGTCAATCTCTCTTATCCCCTCGGCTCAGAACCATGAGTTTATATCCAACACTTCTGGCTTTTTTTCTCCGAATTGAGAAACTCACTGTTGTTGAGTTAAATCGAGTTATAAAGTCTGAACT
>NW_015740648.1:0-388 GCF_001515625.1 Sinocyclocheilus rhinocerous
AAAGTGTTGTAAATACTATAATATATACAGTATAATACACTTTATGGTTCAAAAACACTATAGTATTAAAAGCATCAAACCACAAAGCCTACTGCGATTTATTGGCTGGGAGGTGCGCTACAAATAGGTCAAAGGCTGATGATACACTGATGCAATGTTGCTTGGGCATTTTCCCACTGAGAATGGGTAACAAATTTCTATCTGGAAACTTTAGATCGGTCATGGGCCCTGTGTATCACCTAGTTGCCCATTGACAGCAATATTAACCAAAGTTGCCCTGTGTATCATCAGCCTAACCTTTTTGTTCACGCATCAACTGAAAACAGCATAGATTGATCAGTTATTTAAAGGGGTCATATGCGATTTCAATTTTTCCTTTCTCTTTGGA
>NW_015740649.1:0-388 GCF_001515625.1 Sinocyclocheilus rhinocerous
AAGAGACTTCTTTAAAAAACATTAAAAATCTTACTGATCCCAAACCTTTGAAAGGCAGTGTATGTCATATGTGTTTTTGTCTGCTGTAAGTGATGTGACTGGAGAATGGTTTCTTCGCATCGTGGATTATGAGCGTGTGTTCTGGCACCTGTCGAGCCTGTGCAGGGTGAGCGCCAGCGTCTTCTGCAGCTCGTGGATGATCCGGCTGGACGGGTGAGCGGCGCTGTACTGCAGCTGCAGCGGGCGACAGCACTGACCCGACGAAGACGAGTACAGCATCAGCTTCTTAGGAAGCAGAGGAGGAGACGGCTTTCCCTGCAGACACGAGTCTGGACACACACACACACACACACAGAGAGAGACACAGACACAGACACACACACACACA
>NW_015740650.1:0-388 GCF_001515625.1 Sinocyclocheilus rhinocerous
TTGTTAATTTTTCGTTTATTTTTGCTAATTTGAATGTTCACATCAGCGTGCGCATACTATGCTGTAAAACGGGGATCGGCGGGGAACTAGCGACCTCTCCTGGTTAGAGTTAGTATTAACATCATAATCTGAAAGCTATCTTTCGTGACTGACTTTTCAAATGTTTTAAAATTAATAATCCTAGTATAATATGGTCCAGCAGGCCATGTTTAAAGACTCTGTGGTCTGTATGAGGCCCGCGGGCTGCCAGTTGCCCATCCCTTAACAACGGGTTGGTAAAAGTTTGACGAGGTAACGTAAGAAAAAATGTATCACAACAAACTTACTTGACTGACTAACAGACTAAACTTGATTTGGCAAACTTTAGCAACTAGTTACCTAAGGTTAA
>NW_015740651.1:0-388 GCF_001515625.1 Sinocyclocheilus rhinocerous
AAATAAAAAACTAACCAAAATAAAAACTGAAAATATAAATATATTTTGGATGATCTCCATGTTTTGACCAATAACAAAATATCCAGTCATTTTGTTTTCTTTTAGGGGGGTCAGACACCCCTCTCCCCAATAATTAATTCCCCAGATAGAGATTTGTGCAAATCACTAACCCTAAATACGTGCAATAGTAATAGTGATGCAGCTTTGAAGCAAAAAAAAATAATAACCTACTGATATCACAACACAGCATAAACTACTATAAAACATTTGCTGTTGTGGAAACGGAGAGCAGCTCTCTATCTGTATGTGTACCATGAAACAAGATTCCTAAACAGTGAGCATGTTGATACCCTCAACATAAGCCAATCAGAAACAATGGGCCTTGACC
>NW_015740652.1:0-387 GCF_001515625.1 Sinocyclocheilus rhinocerous
ACTTGCTTCCTTGTAAGAGGAAACTGGCTTCTGTACTAAACGACAGACAAACATGAGTCTGTTGTCTGTGGAAACCTCTGCCCTGGATGTGTCATAAAACATCTGATAAGACAATGGAAAAACTATATATCAAAATCAGTCAGGTATCGGTGGACCAAATATGTAGGTATAAACAAAGACTAACTATATATTTACATTTTCAAAAGAAAACATAAGTATGTTTTTGAAAGATGTCTCTTATGTTCATTAAAAGGCTGCATTTATTTTCATCAAAATACAGTAAAAATTAAAATAACTGTTTTCTATTTTAATATATTATAAAATTAATTTTTTTCCTGTCAAGCAAAGCTGAATTTTCAGCATCATTACTCCAGTCTTCGGCGTCAC
>NW_015740653.1:0-388 GCF_001515625.1 Sinocyclocheilus rhinocerous
ACTGCTGGGTTACGGTAAGGCAATAGATAAAACTGTTCAGTATGAAACATTTATGGTTATGGTAACGACCCAGCAAAAGCTAGCTCTGAGGACTTCGGCAGAGGGAGTGATGTACTGGATAGTGGCACAAATAAGTTTCTCTGCCATTACTTTTCTCTCTGTGAAAATATGTCGGCGAGAGGCTCGGGACAGATTTATCTCACTAATGGGTTAACTTTGCAATTTACTTTAGCAATTCATTTGGGTCTGCACCACCGCAACCGCCACCTCCCGGGGAACCTGAGCCTGACAACCGCACCGGGCTTGTGTGGAGGAAGTCTGTTAAAAAGAGTTATGGGTGGCCACAGGATTTTAAATGAATTGTTAATGGTGTACACATCAGTTAAAA
>NW_015740654.1:0-388 GCF_001515625.1 Sinocyclocheilus rhinocerous
TTGTGTGTTGCTTGGAGATGCACAACAGTTCTGCTGTGGCTTTAACAGGTCATATTTGCGATGGCAAAACTGAGCAAAACCATTCAATATTGTGTCTAAAGTATAACACAATATTAACTTCTTATTTATTGAACTGTTTGATTTATTGAACTATAAAATCAATATCACATTTGCACTCATGTTATTTGGGACAAAAACAGCACTCGTGTGATATTGCACTCGTCGCTCATATGATATTGCTTAACTATATCATATGATATAAGCAGGCTCTGCATACTTTCGAATCGCTCTCGTGGTACTTTGATGTCAGACACTGATCGGTCTTCACAGCGCTGCTTTAAGTCGAGCGCAGCTTATTAAATGTAAGATGATGTACGTGGGGCGGGGG
>NW_015740655.1:0-388 GCF_001515625.1 Sinocyclocheilus rhinocerous
ACGCTGTTTTGTGTAGTGTGGTTGTGGTAACGTTAACCTCTGAACACCGTCTATGAGACGCCTAGTGTCAGAATTGAACAGAGCTGGTTATAGGCAGGGAAGGTTAACACTATACTTACGGGGATCGTTTTTTATAGTTCTTAACGAAAGAATGTGTTTTGTAAGTGTTGTGTCTTTCAAACTGCGATAATGCGCTTTAATGCTGTTATCGGAGCGTGAATCAGATATAGAATAATGAATTGTTTCACATGCTTTACATCACTGATGAACGTTTCTTATTGCGTTTTTGCAATGAGGAGGAGAAGAGTATGATCGGAGTGGTTTTATCGAATGTAAACAACGAAGTAGTTCTATATTATCCGTTACTTCAAAATAGTACGTTTATGTA
>NW_015740656.1:0-388 GCF_001515625.1 Sinocyclocheilus rhinocerous
ATAAAAAAGGAAGAGCTTATGTTGGGTTGCTATTCTGTAGAATTGCTATTTTTATGATTATATAAAGTTGTGTTTAGACCCAAACACATATGAAGGACATTAAATAACATTTACATATTTGTGTGTGTGTATGTATTTAGCATTGACCTATATTCAAATCAAGGTAACTATTTCAATAACAAAACAGTGCTGCCAGGCAGAGTGCCAGCAAACAGGACTGGCAGCTTTGGCATTGCAAGAAAGTCACGTGGTTTCACAAAACCAATTGTGCACCATTTTTGACCTTGGTTCTGAAAACATTAATTTTATTCTTACTCTGAACAGAGTTTTTAAACAAATTCAAAACTATAAGTCGCTACAGCAGCAGATTGAGCAATATTTTGTTATT
>NW_015740657.1:0-388 GCF_001515625.1 Sinocyclocheilus rhinocerous
ACTGTGGTATGGACTGCTTTGGTCCCTTTGTCACTAAACGCGGTCGGAAGGATCATAAAAGGTACGGCCTCCTCTTCACATGTTTCAGCTCCAGAGCTATTCATATAGAAATGCTAGATGACATGTCTACAGATGCTTTCATCTTTCATCAGTTTCGTTGCATTGCGGGGAGCAGTGCGCCAAATCAAATGTGACCAAGGCACCAACTTTGTAGGAGCCAAGAATGAGCTGAAAAATGCTCTCAAGGAGATTGACGCTGATCGTCTGACAGTGTTCTTAGCTGAAAAGCAGTGCGATTTTGTCCTAAATGCGCCCCATTCAAGTCATGCTGGTGGGGTATGGGAGAGACAAATCAGAACAGTGAGGAATGTTCTTCGCTCAACTCTCT
>NW_015740658.1:0-388 GCF_001515625.1 Sinocyclocheilus rhinocerous
AAAGGCCAAGAGTCTGATTTTGAATTTGAAGTTTGGGATTTCAAGCAAAATCCACTCCCCAAGGATGTCTCAGTCGGAATGATTTACAACACTGTCGAACTCCCCATTTTGCGTTTCTATATAGCAACTCGTCCAAAAATGAGCTTGACTGAGGAGTCCAGTGATGAACCTGACCAGGCTAGTGACATCTCCGATTCAGATTCAACAAAAGTTGATGAAAATTAGCAACTAGAGATATGTGAGCCTCAGGACACCCTTCCTGATGTTTTTTTTATTATTATTTCTGATATTATTTATTTCAGACGTTAGCCTACATTCCTCACAAGACCATCCTGCAGGCATGGTGCTCAATGTCAGCAGTGACCCCGAGATCACATCTGGTCCACAA
>NW_015740659.1:0-388 GCF_001515625.1 Sinocyclocheilus rhinocerous
ACTGAGTCGTGCAGCTACATAGCACGGCCAGCAACGCAGTACTCGCTCCTGTATCTCAGGTAACGTCTCGGTAATGTACGTAACCCTCGTTCCCAGATGGAGGGAACGGAGACGTTATGTCGTGACGACTTTAGGGGTCTTACTTGGGAGCCCGAATCCTCTCTGGTTAATAGAAAACGCCAATGAAATTTGGCTAGTGGATTTTGCATGCTGAGCCCCACTCCCCGTGCACACGGGTATAAATAGACGACAGGTGCATCAACTCATCAAGTTTTATGCTGAGGAGCTGAGAATTTGTCCCTGGCAACCAGCGATGGTTCAAAGTTGTGGCATGGGGACAGCAGTCGGTCACTTCGAGTTATGTCGTGATGACATTAGGGGTCCATGG
>NW_015740660.1:0-388 GCF_001515625.1 Sinocyclocheilus rhinocerous
ATATTTGGCATGTTTGTGTGCTGCTGCGTGTGTAATAAGCAGAGTGTACGCATGTTGTGGACCCGCCTATAGTTATAATATTTTATAATTTATAGTTACATAATATTTTAATATATCATTTAGTTATCAACTTAATTTTTAGATGTTTTTCCCATAGTTCCAAATAATGAACTATTAACTATTGTCATGCAGTAAAAGTATAGAGCTGTAAAATGAAAGTGGATCAGCTCAGAGTTCATGTCGAGATATATTCATATGTCAGTTGAATGCATCTCTCGCTGGGTTTCTCGTTTCAGGCACAAACACGATGGCTCTTCTGGAGAAGCTGGAGTCGGGAAGCGTTTACCTGGTGAAGATCTCGGCCTCTAACCAGGCGGGAGACGGCCCG
>NW_015740661.1:0-388 GCF_001515625.1 Sinocyclocheilus rhinocerous
TTATTACAGTCTAAAAAAAATTTATGCACAAAATAATTCCATTGTATCAAATGATTCATTTAGATGTTAGTACACAGTACTTTAAATTCACTTCAGTTGAGCCTTCAGGTTCAGTGTTCTTTATATTTGTGTGGTACTGCATTTTCTGCAGTAGCACTTAGCTGAACGAGTTAACTTGAAAGAAAAACAGTTAAACGAGGATTATGGGATATTAGACTGTTTATTAGACCAACACAGTATTGTTCAGGAAATTTTTCAGCTCAAGGTACCGGCTGCCACTGATCTGAAAATTAGCTGTGTTCAGTCTTATGATTCAGAAACCATTTTACCTTTTTTTGTATTAATTTGGGTGGTGGAATTCAGCAACACAAGCTTTCATGTTGATGAG
>NW_015740662.1:0-388 GCF_001515625.1 Sinocyclocheilus rhinocerous
ATAGTAAAATACATTTAAACATTTTTACAAATCTTAGTGACCCCAATCTTTTGAACGGTAGTTTATAACTCTTATTGTATGTCAACTAACATTTTGTCTATTTTCAGGGAATTTTCAGAGAAGCCTCTGAGAAATAATGACTTTTCCCCCTTTCTGCCATCTGTCAGTCAAAGAGCTAGCCCCGCCCCAAACTTCAAACCATTGGTTGAGTCAATGTTGCCGTGTCCTGCTGGTCTAAAACAAACAGATTAACATTTTGATAGCACCACAGAGACACAGTGTTTACACTTTTTGGGGAAGTCACCCTGCGAATGGTTTCCCTGATTATAAAGTGAAAGTATTTTGACCAGGGGCGTAGCCATCATTTCAGAAGTGAGGGGGACAGAAA
>NW_015740663.1:0-388 GCF_001515625.1 Sinocyclocheilus rhinocerous
ATTATTATTATTATTATTATAAATGGCTAGCTATTAGCTGTCACACATTAACCTGGATACGAGAAAGCATTTAAACATTGATAAAATTACACACCTTTAAGTCTATAGGGACATGTATCCTTTCAATATAGCATTACTTTTCTCATGCCTAATTAATAATGCATTCCTTTCTCAGAGTCCTTGTTTTTCTTAGGAGTAATTTGTGTGTAACTCAATATCCGTAAATACTGTTAGTGAAGTATCATCTCTCGTTCTCTCGTTACAAACAACTCCATTGACCTGCCTTTGACACGTGCGCAAACGAACATTTCTGAAAACTTTGAATGTGGCTGTTCTATATTTGCTTCTGGTCTTTCTCTCTCAGCACGGTATCTGGCCGGGTGAGGCG
>NW_015740664.1:0-388 GCF_001515625.1 Sinocyclocheilus rhinocerous
TCTTGGTGGTGAGAAGATATGAAGGTTCATGCATGTTTTGATCATTAAACTCTCGTTTCTCAGCTCAACCTCAACAGCATAAAGAGATGTGTGCTGTTAAATTATGATCCCGTGTCCCAGGAGGTGGAGTTTCGTCATTAGTAAGTAGCTTCGTTTTGTTTTCTTGTCATCAAATTAAAGGTGCACATGATGCAACTTTTAAACATGACTTTCCTGTGATTGTTTTCAAAGTAAACGCACTGATGCATCCTCAAACGAATGCTCTCTTGTGAGGTTTCTTTCAATATCCGCTAACCCTCTCCATGTCTTCCTGCAGCAGCCTGAAGGTGGTGCCCGTGGGCATGAGTCGAGGGGTGAAGAAGCTCATGCAGGAGAAGTTTCCCAACAT
>NW_015740665.1:0-388 GCF_001515625.1 Sinocyclocheilus rhinocerous
ACCTGCAGTAAAATCATCCTGTATGAGCAGCGGTGGGTCAGTCCCGTATGTGTCCTGTTTGGGCCGGTCCAATGGCGTGAGAGAGAAATCTGGGAGGAGGTTCAGCTCGTCTCTTTCCAAATATGGTGCTATAGTGCCTATAATGTCAGTGCCGTCCGCTTTGGGATCATAGTAGGGGAACAACTCTCCAACTGCACCTGGCTGATCGATTTAATTTAATAATATTAAATATGTATGTGTTCATAACTAGAGTACATTGATAATAACAGATGGAAAGTTGACCAGTAACATTGACTGTTTTGTTTTTAGTAGTGCTGTCAAATGATTAATCGCATCCAAAATAAAAGGTTTTTGTTTACATAATATATGTGTGTGTACTGTGTATATT
>NW_015740666.1:0-388 GCF_001515625.1 Sinocyclocheilus rhinocerous
AAAATGTAATTTATTCCTGTGATGGCAAAGCTACATTTTCAACAGCCATTACTCCAGTCTTCAGTGTCACACCTGTCACACACATTTTACCTCTCGTGTGCAGGTCCAGGCTCACGGGGCGCTGCAGTATCTGGTGTCTCTGTTAGCAAGTATGGAGCACAGTGCCCATCACACACTACTGCTGGAAATCCACTGCCTGACCGATCGCTACACCTCCATCCTGGGCGGCGGAGTAAAAGACATCTACCGCATGAGCAACAGTTTCACCGCCATTGCGCGACTTTTGGGACGCAAGCTGGAGGCTGAGAGTACATTTAGCAGGTAGTCACACACACAGACATTTTGAAAGTGAAAGTGACGTGACATGTAGCCAAGTATGGTGTCCCAT
>NW_015740667.1:0-388 GCF_001515625.1 Sinocyclocheilus rhinocerous
ATCCTTGTGTCCTTGACCAGAAGTCAGAGGATTCCCATACTGCACCTGGGCTCCGTCAGACTGTCAGACTCCATCCAGACCTCAGACTTTTCTACATCTATTTAAGGCCGTCTGCCTTATGTATGTACAGACAGTATTAAGTACCAGTGGTAGATACTTTAAAGCAGGCATTTCATCAGGAATCACATGTGCCTTGATCTTTTAAAGTGTAAAACTAAATTATGACTTATTCTATTCTGAATTATTCTAAAAATGACATTGATTTGATGCCTTAAATAGATCTATACAGCTGCTGGAGGAAAAGCTGAATGTCTGGATGGTTCTGGTTTGTTGTCATGTGACCGTACACTCTTAAAAATGCTGGGTTGTTTCAACCCAACTTTGGGTC
>NW_015740668.1:0-388 GCF_001515625.1 Sinocyclocheilus rhinocerous
AGACGGAAAGCTGTTCCTCACCTCAGGCAAATCCATCATGATATTGGTACAAGTGGACCTCGAGGGAAAGAAGCAGTGAAAAACAGCTGTTCCCTAATCATGTGACAGAAGCTCTAGATGATCGTCTGGTGTAAACGGTCTCTGTTTCCGTCCACATTACCTGATCACTGTTTGGGTCAGATAGATGTGCTGTGGGCGGCATTTAGTGTTTTATTTCTGATCCCAAAAGTACATCTTTCAGAAATAATAACTGATATTAATCATCAATCAAGAGAGCTGTATGGATAAAACCAATATTAGATTAGTTCATGGCTTTCACAGAATTGCAAATTGAGTCTTATTTAGTCACTGATCTGAGGTCAGACTCGTGTGTGTGTGTGTGTGTGTG
>NW_015740669.1:0-388 GCF_001515625.1 Sinocyclocheilus rhinocerous
ATGGTAAATACATGAACAATTATTTCATTTTATGCTTTGAAAAACATTTTAACATATTTTCACACATTTTATCGTTGTATAGGCCTATTGTTTAGGCCTGAATAAGAAAACAAATGACATCCACAACTGTGAAGCTTAGACCTAAGCCTAGTCTGTATATCTCACATATCACAAATTCCGGAGATAAGAAAAGTGAACTCCATTAAAGCACAGATATGCTAAAATGTCAGCTTTCTGGATTTCTAGAAGCTTATTTCTGACAGAATAAAAATATAAATAATGTAACTGCGACTTTTTATCTCACAATTTTGACTTTGACTACTACGACGGCATTTTAGTGCCACGTTAAAAATAAAAAAATCTAAGATTACGAGATTAATATTTCGTC
>NW_015740670.1:0-388 GCF_001515625.1 Sinocyclocheilus rhinocerous
CCTTTAATAGAGATTTTGCTCACAAAGAGGAATTTTCACCCAATTAGATATTTTAGAGCGGAGCATAAATATATTCACTATAGAAATTACCATGACTTCTTATGATTGTATTAAATTTATATGACTTTTCCAGGCCTTTAAATCATGATTTTAATATTCCCTGATGGGTTTCCTTA
Organism: Sinocyclocheilus rhinocerous; assembly: GCF_001515625.1. NCBI lineage: Eukaryota > Metazoa > Chordata > Actinopteri > Cypriniformes > Cyprinidae > Sinocyclocheilus > Sinocyclocheilus rhinocerous. The sequence goes on from NW_015740670.1 coordinate 177, forward strand.
ACTATGGGAACCTGGTATTAAAAAGTCAGATTATTTTTTTTTTTATTCATTCATATGCGGAAATATGGAATATAGAATCAGAAAACCTTTATTGTTGGCCAGTACAATACCACTGAAAGGCCTGGGGTCAGTGAGACTTTGAATAAATAAATACATAAAATAATAAATAAATAGTTTTATTCAGCAAGGACGCATTCAATTAATAATAATTT
>NW_015740671.1:0-388 GCF_001515625.1 Sinocyclocheilus rhinocerous
TTTTTTAGCAATTCTTCTTCCTTTGATGACCCACGCAGTTCCCCTCATCTTCATTAAAGTCGCAGCCACCCCTTCATGACCCTCATTGTGAGCCTCACGAGCCAGCAATATTGAAATCCATGCGCTGTAAGGTAGAAGAGGAACACCAACTTTGTCTTCTTTGAAGCTCTGGACTCTTCCACCACAAACCAGCAGCCCAGACTCTTGCTCTTTATAGACGACCAGTCGATCTGTAGTAGTGGTTGGAAAGGTCACGCCACTTTGTGCAGCCAAGAAAAGATCTCTTAAGGCATCTTGACGTTCAGTCACAGTGATAACTCCTTTTGATGGAACTGCCTCCCACTTTAGGGTTTCCAACATCTTCCTTTGTGCTGCAAACTTTTTAGCT
>NW_015740672.1:0-388 GCF_001515625.1 Sinocyclocheilus rhinocerous
CACAGCTAATCACCCTGAATTGTAACAATTTGTGAAGTTATGCATTTAAATTTTTAATTGATGTGTATTCAAGACATTTCTGTTCCTCTCTTGGTCCAATAATGATTAGTGAGGGACAGCAGGGATTTGAAGAAGCTTTGAATAACTTGAGAGCTGCCGAATGGGACAAACAAAATTTTAAGTCTCAAGTGAGAAACTGGAACGAAGGGAATGATCTTATTACGAGAGAATAATCTCTTGGACACCGAATGAAATTGAGCAGACCAATGACGCTCTGAAGAGGATTGAGTGGAAGATTGAAGGGGTTCAAAAGCATCTAAAGGGCACAGCTGAAATTCAGGAAATGGTCAGGAGAGCTGTGAACCTTCTGAGTGTTCTTAGTGGAAGA
>NW_015740673.1:0-388 GCF_001515625.1 Sinocyclocheilus rhinocerous
ATGGCGACAAAGAGGCAAAACTTACGGACTGCAGCTTTAAGTGATTTACCAAACCTGAAAATTGCTAATATGTAAACATTATTGGAAATAACCCTCTGGTGCTCCTCGCATGGTGTTCAAAATCACCTAATTTCATTTCAATTAAATGAATGTACTATATTTTAGTTCAATAATGTTTTTTGTTTAATATTTTGTATTTTAAGGCATTTTATGGTACTTCATGCATAGAACTGAAATTTTCATCTTAAACTGTAGTAAATATTGAATGCTTTGGAGCACAGACTTAAGTTTGTTTTTTTTATTAAAGAAGACACTTGGCAGATGGAAAAAGTTATTTTTTGTAGTGAATTCTTTCTTTTTTAAAGTTTGTTTATTGTTATGAAAAATC
>NW_015740674.1:0-387 GCF_001515625.1 Sinocyclocheilus rhinocerous
TTTTTACTCTTCCCATGGAATTTTAGGAGAAACAATGTTGATACACTATCAGTCAAAAGAGTGGAACAATTAAGATTTTTAGTGTTTTTGAAAGAAGTATGTTCTGCTCACCAAGGCTGCATTTATTTGATCAAAAAACACAGTAAAAATTGTGAAATATTAATACAGTTTAAAAGAACTGTTTTCTAAGTGAATATATTTTTAAAATGTAATTTATTCCTGTGATGCAATGTAGAATATATATAAATTCAATGCATCCTTGCTGAATAAAAGTATTACTTTCTTTCTACTTACCCCAAACTTTTGGATGGTTTTCTGAAAAATATTGAGCAGCACAACTGCTTTCAACATTGATAATAATAATGAATGTTTCTTGAGCAGCAAATC
>NW_015740675.1:0-388 GCF_001515625.1 Sinocyclocheilus rhinocerous
AGAGGTAGGGATGAAACGATTACCAGTTAGACGATACACCACGATAAAAAAAAATCTTGACTGTTAGGATTACCTTTTGATATTTAAATTATTATTAAATATCAAAAGGTTTGATTATCGCAATTTGAAAAAAAAGTGTGGTAAATTCTGCTCAGCATTAAGCAAAGTTAGTATTCTATGCATGCGTAAGGGGGAACCGACTGTCTTCAGAAAAGTTTCCAAGGCATTTGCTTTTCATCTTCCCACCGTCTAATGCCTAATAAAGTAGTGCTTATAAGCCAAAGACTTAAAGGGACTTTATTATAAGCACAACACTGCTTTGTTTACAAAGGTTACTGGGGAAACCACCAGAGGTGTAAAGTATTGGAGTAAATGTAATTAGTTACTG
>NW_015740676.1:0-388 GCF_001515625.1 Sinocyclocheilus rhinocerous
AGTTGGCAAGGCAACATTTCTAATTTTTTTAGTTTATTTTGATGTACTAAAATAAACTGATATACATTAATAAAAACTATATACACATATTTAAAATAATAAAAACAACTAATAAAAAATGTCAAAAACACAACATAAGTACTAAAAATATGAAAATTTTCAAAATATCAATAAAAATTGTAATAGTATCTCGATACTGAAATAACACTGAACCGTAATTATTCAACATTGAACCATACGTTTTGAACTCATTTCCCACTGTTCATGGTACATGGCCTTGGCATTGCTAGCACCGTGCTATACTGTTTGAACTACAGGAATATTTCAAATCGAGCACATTTTCTTTGAAACAATGCAAAAATGTAGTTTATTGCAAGTAGTACTTAAC
>NW_015740677.1:0-387 GCF_001515625.1 Sinocyclocheilus rhinocerous
ACTAAAAGCTAAAATCAATCAGTGTAAATGCTACAAGTGAATTTATGAATCAAAGCATGAAGTACAGTAAGAAAAACAGATATACTTTTTTATTTTGTTAAGAAAGTTGTATTAAAGTTTTAGTGCTTTTAGAGACCCCAAAATGAAAACTTTGTCATAAGTTGTCATCATTCCAAACCTGTGTGACTTTCTTTTCTTTTTTTCTTTTGTCCTTTTTTGTCCATAGAAATAAATATACAAAAAAATAAATATCCAACATAGGCCATAAAAAAATAATTCACATAATAATTGTATTTATATTAAAGGGATAGTTCACCCAAAAATGAAAATTAGCCCATGATGATGATTTACTCACCCTCAAGGCATCCTAGGTGTATTTGACTTTCT
>NW_015740678.1:0-388 GCF_001515625.1 Sinocyclocheilus rhinocerous
GAGAGGGCAGCCCCCTCGGATCATCGCTCCCGGACTCACGCTGGCTTCCTAATGACCAGACTCCCCACTGAGAAGAGCAACATTTGTTTAAAAAACAACCTAATTTATCTCTTGTTCAAATATGAGCCTGATGTGAACTTACATTCATGCCCCTTCATGTCCTCTTTATGAGCTGAATGGAGCTAAAGTTTTTTCCAATATACATCACAAAGAACTTTTTTTCGGACTATGTTTAACGAATGAGTTTCTCTAGAGTTCAAAGAGCCCATTATGGCTCTTGTCCTACTGAGGCCTATCAGTTCTGCTAGTGCGCCGTTTAAATGCATGGATTGGAAACAGCGCAGGATGGGGGTGCTGTACTAAAGAGTTAAATCTAAAGCAGGCCTGG
>NW_015740679.1:0-388 GCF_001515625.1 Sinocyclocheilus rhinocerous
ATATCAACTTGTGGAAAATGGGCATCCGATGACCCCTTTAAGGCTTCTTGGTAAGATGGGAAGAGAGGCCAATCACATTAAAAAGTCTTGTCACACTATACTTAACCCAGGTTAATGTCAATTAAATGATTTTAAATCATTCTTGATACTTAAACTTAAGTCCCCAGTGAAAATTCAATGTAATTGTAGGGAGAATCCAACCAGCGCATCAATAAAAAATCTTTACTTTTGTGTTCCACAGAAGAATTATAGTCATGCAGGTTTGGAATGACATAAATGATGAGAATTTTCATATTTCATGAACTACTGCTAGTGTTGGGTTCGAGTCCACCCAAGTCGAGTTCGAGTCGAGTCCGAGTCTTTAACCAATCGAGTCTGAGACAAGTCC
>NW_015740680.1:0-388 GCF_001515625.1 Sinocyclocheilus rhinocerous
AAAAAACACAGCTTCATCATTTTGAATTAAAATAATGAGAAGTTCGCCAAACTCAATGGACTCATCATTTTTTGACACAAGGAAATGGCCCTTTTTATAAGACGTACCTTTATACGTAATGTCTGTGGATACACTGGTATCGATCTCTGAAAAGTGAAACTCTCTCACTGCATGTTTAATTGACTCACTGTAAAGACTGGGGTAAAAAGTGCAACTGTCTTTGACTTGCAGAAGCTGGCTGCATCCAGGCCCAGCTGAAAGATATGCCTGATACATCTGATGTCTTTCAGATAAAGTTAGGCAGACATTTTTAAAGTTTTTCAAATGCCTGGCACATCTCTTGAAGTAGCTGTGTTTACTTTCGAAACGCATCGTCCATAATCGAATC
>NW_015740681.1:0-388 GCF_001515625.1 Sinocyclocheilus rhinocerous
AGTCAAGTCGAGTCCTGCTAAGGATCAAGTCAAGTCAAGTCACAGCATCAAACAGGAAATAATATATTTTTGCCACACAACCTTATAAATTTTTTCCTCAGAAATTAACTTTTTTAATTATACATTTTAAATAATAATGTTTTGAATATAACATTTTGAATATAGGCAAATTACTACTTTGAATACCGTTAAGTCTGTAATTGAGAAAATATTGATAAAAATACAATATAAAAATATGTATCTCATATTTATATTATATTGAGTTTGACCATCCTAGGAGACAGATAATATTTAACAGCTGTTTGAAAATGATTTTGCACTAAATATCTCCAGTGAAGACTGAGATTCAGTCTGGGAGCACGCTAAAGAATTTCAGTGTGTAACAAAA
>NW_015740682.1:0-388 GCF_001515625.1 Sinocyclocheilus rhinocerous
TTCGATGAGATTATGCTACCCAAAAACAACCACTAGATGGAGCAATATGCTTTTCATGTTGAATGCTATGTAGAGTGTGATGGCAGAGGTTGAGAACAAAAGGTACAAAGCTTTAAGATCTAAGTTTGGATCGCATGAAAATTCACACTGTCATAGTTCTTGGGGAATCCCACAGCCAAATCAAAACCCCAAAAGAAAAGTCGATGACATCCCACCAGTTTCAGTTTCTGCAGGAGTATCTGTGTGATATCTGAGGGTGTACCTGATCTTTCCTTTCCAGTGACAAGAATTCAGCTACCCCTAAGTTTCCACATCGTTCCCCTAAACACTGAATCACGCCGAATGAAGGGGACAATGTGAGATTTCATCTCAGTAGGACAAATGACTA
>NW_015740683.1:0-388 GCF_001515625.1 Sinocyclocheilus rhinocerous
CAGAAATACTGTATAAAAATAACATACTGTATAAAAAAATTTCTGTATAAAAATGTGAATTACTCTAATTTGTCATTAATGTCATGAATGCTTAATATAACAGCTGAGTAGTTAATTTAGAGATAATTTTAAAGTTTTGACTACAATTTAAAATAAAAGAAAACAACCTGAAAAAAATCAGTTATTTTTCATAAAATTCGTTGTTGTTGTTTTTTCTTTTTCTTTTTTTTTCTACAGTGCAGTTTCGACACACTTCTGATCACATTATTACGTCTGATTTGCCCTAAAGGTCCTACACAGCAAAATCCCCAGAGTTAATTTAACCCTGCTCAGAGAACATTTAGTTCAACTCTAAATAGTGTTAAAGTAACACTGAAGCAGAGTTAAA
>NW_015740684.1:0-388 GCF_001515625.1 Sinocyclocheilus rhinocerous
CACTTGGAGATGGACTTTTTTCGCCCACCCCCATCATGCGTACTTGACAAGACGCTCAACCAGGTCACTGCCTTACGTGCTCGCATTCTTCTCTCTTAGGCGAAGCGATGAACTCTCGCTTCGCACGTTGTTCGCTCGACGGTCAAACGCGCCGTTACATCGTGCCACACACTAGAAGTGCTTTTCTATTTCAACCTCACGTCCTCCAGTGCCAGAACTCTCACCAAAACACGCCATTAATTACTGGAGCTCTGACAGCCTTCGCCCCTGTGTTTGGCGTGTGGCGCTGTTGATCGAAACGTCGGACTAGGCTTGATAAATGGCGTTATTGCGTGTATTTAGGCTGTCAGAGGGGAGGTGGGGAGTCTCTCTCCTCGGACTCTGCACA
>NW_015740685.1:0-388 GCF_001515625.1 Sinocyclocheilus rhinocerous
CTTTCCCCAGCTCTGCTCGTCCCAGCGAGCCCTTCAGGTGCCACACACACCCCTCATCTCTATCCTGTTGTCTGTCATACAATGTCTGCTGTTGGCATGATCTCACTCTCTGCTGTGGTCTGGTCTCAGGTCAGCTGGGATGGCTCAGCAGATGGTTCCTCACTCAGCAGGTCAGATGCTGGCACAGATGTCCCGTCAGAGTGCACCGTCTGGAGTCTCCTCCAGCAACAACAGCCTCATTCAGGCCCAGACGGGACCCGCAGCGCCTCCTGGAGTCTGGTCTGCCACACGACAGCCCTTCAACACACAGGTAGACATTTAAAGTGTTTACACCTTGATATATTCATATACATATGTGACCCTGGAGCACAAAAGCAGTCTTAAGTCG
>NW_015740686.1:0-388 GCF_001515625.1 Sinocyclocheilus rhinocerous
AAAAAATGCCAGGGCCGATTTTTTTGTCCCAGTCCAGCCCTGGGTACAACTACTCACAACAAATAATTAATATTGAATATTTTGGTATTGTCTAGGGCTCTGAAAGAAATATAACCCTAATGCTGCGTTAGAGACAAAATCAGAGGTGGGAATATCCAAGTTGTAATTGTACAGATTTATAAACTTTCACCAAAACCGCAGTTTTTTGTTTATCTCTTGCAATTGAAGAAACTGGGACAAAGTCCTATTGTAATATTCCTACTGTAGCGAGTGAAAGAGTTTCAGAATGACTAGAGGCACTAGCAGCATCACTTCCGTCAGATATTGGTCGCATCTGCAGAAGCAGCAGAAGTCTCCAGTCTCCCGGCGAACATCGAGCATGCACACA
>NW_015740687.1:0-388 GCF_001515625.1 Sinocyclocheilus rhinocerous
CACATAATTATTTTTTGGATAACTTACTTTATCATTCTTGTATAGACGTAATCAATCTTTGTCCAGTGGTAAAAATGCAAGCAGTCTCTCTGCTTCTTTTCCCAGCTTCAGCAAATTTGGCGCCAATTAACCTGAGCGAAACAACATCAGCATGCACAAATTCAAAGCGTTGCTTGTTGCGCATGCTCTAACCTTATTTCTTCTGTTATTTTTTGCAATTTAACAACAATTAGTGCACTGCTGCCTCTCACTGATGTATTAATGTCATTGGTTCCTTTGTGGCTACTTGATTATTTTAAGTAAGCGTCACTCAAAGCAGTAAGTAAGTTGTTTTATTTGCCTAGAAATTAACTGTAACTTAATAAAACCTAGTAAGTATAACAACTAA
>NW_015740688.1:0-388 GCF_001515625.1 Sinocyclocheilus rhinocerous
CACGCAAGAAACCTCTGCAGAAGACATCAGAACACACCTATAGAGGAGTGAAGGAGAGCATTATCACTCTACATAGTGATGCATTTAATACTGTGCTAAAAATAAAACAAAATGCACAGTATGAAATGCACTATATACTCCTGATGTGGAAATATAGATGCAGAAGATCAACAGAAATTCAGCAAATAATTTGGCCTTAGAGAAAAACAGGCCCTACCAACTTAAAAAACATAAAAACATGGCTTAAAACTTCAGCTGAAAAAAAAACTGCTCTTCATGCAAAGACAAAAAAAGGAGAGAATGTGCAAGGCAAATATTTCAGAGAAATGGCTACATTTTAACTTTAAATTGCAAAGTATTTTTAAAAAAAAAATTTTTTTTTAAATTG
>NW_015740689.1:0-388 GCF_001515625.1 Sinocyclocheilus rhinocerous
TATCCCCATCAAGGTCAACAGTTCTCGGATCAAACGGCTCTCAAAATCTCTTCCTTGATCCGAATGGATCCTGGAAGGCAGTCCATAATGTATGAAATATTTCTCAATTAGGACCTTTGCCACAACATGGGCCTTCTGGCTTTTAGTTGGGAAAGCCTGAGCGTACCTCGTGAAATGATCTGTGACCACTAACACGTTACTTATGCCTTTGGAGTCAGGCTCCATGGAAAGAAAATCCATGCACACTAAATCCATAGGCCCATGGCTTACAATCTGGTGCAACGGAGCAGCTCTCTGTATAGAGGTCTTGTGAGTGACACACTCCCCACAGTTCTTGATGTATTCTTCCACCTGCATCGACATCCTAGGCCAAAAAAATCTACTTCGG
>NW_015740690.1:0-388 GCF_001515625.1 Sinocyclocheilus rhinocerous
CATCATCATCATCATCATCATCACGTGTGTGTGTGGAATGAGTCAAACGATCACGGTTAGTGAAAATGGGTAATAACTGACCTGCAGCACGCACTAAAGTGAACTGTCAGCACATTCGGTGATATAATACAGTCACATCAGCTGCTGCGACACGTCTTTCAGGCTTTTTATGCAGCGTGATCTGTGTTAAAGTTTTGGTTTTTGGAGTTCTGGTTCCTCTGGCTTGCTTAATTGGGGACACTTCGCAATTACGAGTTGTTTATTTCGCAATTTTAAATTTGTTCGCAATTATGAGTTTGTTTCGCAGTCATGAGTTTATATGTCACAGTTCTAAATTATTTAGCAATTTTCAGTTTGTTTGCAATTATGAGTTAATGTTTCGCAATTA
>NW_015740691.1:0-388 GCF_001515625.1 Sinocyclocheilus rhinocerous
CTTGTGCCTAAACAACATGGCAACCATAAAGTCATAGACCTGCTGGCGGGACTGGCACTGACTCAGGGTTAGGATGCTAAATGTGTCCATAAATGTGAATGCCAAAATAATAATTTGGCCACTTTTTTTGACCGCTTTGTTTAAATTAACTTTAGGCACAACACTGTTTACATGAATCTCCTGCCCAAACATCCCCAAGATTCCAATAGTGATCGCTTTCACTTGTCAGCACCAGTTTGAATGACCTTGTGCTAATTCAGCTTCTCAGAAGTCGACAAACGTACATGCGAGTATGTTGGACACATCTGTTTCATAAGATCACACATCATTAAAGGAATAGTTCACCATTACATCACTTGTTCACCAGTGGATCCTCTGCAGTGAATGG
>NW_015740692.1:0-388 GCF_001515625.1 Sinocyclocheilus rhinocerous
CATGATCCTTCAGAAATCAGTATAATATGCTGATGTGCTGCTCAATTATTAATAATGGTTCTTATTATCAGTGTTAAAAACATTTTTTGCTGCTTAATATTTTGTGGAAACATTTTTTTCTGGACTCTTTGATGAATAGAAATGTCAAAATAACTGTATTTATTTGAAAATTAAATATAACATTAAATATTTATTTTCTACTGTCACTTTTGATCAATTTAATACATATTTGCTGAATAAAAGCATTAATTTCTATAACACACACACTTGTATATGTGTTTTATGGGACTCTCCATATAGACGTAATGGTTTTTCTGTGGTACAAATTTGCTATCCCCTTATACTAAACTAGGGATGCACCGATACCGATACTGGTATCGGTATCGGG
>NW_015740693.1:0-388 GCF_001515625.1 Sinocyclocheilus rhinocerous
ATACCTGGCAATAAAGCTCATTCTGATTCTGATTCTGATCTGATTCTTCCTGCTGATGCTTCAGGTCTTATTGTTCCGTACACATCTTTTACGGTTCGGTAGCTTATAAAAAAATAAAACTTAGTTCTGGATTTTTTAGCTTGTTTGCTGTACACCTTGTCACACAGCAGCTTTCAGGCATTGTTCTGTTTTTGTTATAATTCAGAAATGACAAGGAGGCAGCTTTCCGCAATACAAAGTCAATGGAGAGGGTTGGATTGTTTTACTCCCCGGTGTGGGCGTGGCCTAAATGCGCTCTGTCTCTATTTACTGTATACTCGACTGGGATACATTTGAGTATTTTATGTGAAAGAGAACAAAATTTAAAGGTTTTTTTTTTAACCGAGTG
>NW_015740694.1:0-388 GCF_001515625.1 Sinocyclocheilus rhinocerous
ACTTACACAACTTTGTCTGCAGCCAATATGACATTTAGAAAAAAAAAGTTTATTTAATTATATGAAGGTTTCAAAAATGTCATATTTGACATTAAACAAACGTGGAAGCAAAGATCCATATAACATGCACAGGCCTTGAAAATTTACCATCCAATCAGAGTGCTAAAAAACATCACAAATGTGAACAATTAATGATGCAAGATGCAAACGGGGGACCCCCATTTTTGTTAAAGGATCATAACACAATTTAAATATACTGAAGATGAAGTGTAACAATGCCTTAAACCTTTACTTAAGTCCCCACTATGATTTTGAAGTCTCTTCACATTGTAGTACGCAGGTACATACACACAAAACAAAATTCCCAGATTATGAGAATGATTGTTAC
>NW_015740695.1:0-386 GCF_001515625.1 Sinocyclocheilus rhinocerous
ACACACACACACTCAAAAACACACACACACACACACACACACACAGAGACACATACAGAGACACACACACACACACACACACAAGCATCACTTCAGCCAAAATACAACACTGGACCCCAAAATACAATTTATTGCAACATTTACAAACTTTATACTTTTTTTGCCGCACAGTTTAGAGAAAACATAAATATTTTACATCTATTTTTTTATTTATTTCAAATGCCATAAATAAATAAATAACATACTTTTTGTCAGCTAGTTGCCAAAGCAACATTTTTCATTTCCATTTATTTTACGTTGTACTTAAAATAAATTGACATTAAAAAAGCTATATGGACATTAAAAAATAAAATAACACAAAAAAAACTAAACATTAAACTAACTAC
>NW_015740696.1:0-388 GCF_001515625.1 Sinocyclocheilus rhinocerous
CACACACACTCACAGACTCTCACTCACTCACACATACACACACACACACACACACTCACACTGACACATACATACATACATAAAAAATAAATAACTAAAATCCCCATCTTTTGAAAAAAATTGATGTTTATTCAATTTATTTGATAAATTAATTTTGATCTTGATATTTGATCAATATCATTAACTTTTTTTGAATGGAATTTTGTCTTGTGGTAAGTGTTTGTCTTTAATCTTTATTACACGATCTGTAAATGTGTTCAAAAAGAGGAACAAAAACTGAAACATCAGCGCTGTCTATAAATACATGCACAGCCAATGACGCTGATTCAAGTCCCATAGAAATAGCAGTGATTTGAGGACATTTATTTTTCTAGTCAAACTGTAGCAC
>NW_015740697.1:0-388 GCF_001515625.1 Sinocyclocheilus rhinocerous
GTGTTTAAGGGGGGCAGATTTACAGGACCAATCACAGGCTGCACTGTTGGCTGATGAGTCCCGGCTTGTCCTGCTGGCATCAAAGAGGGCCAAAAAGAGTAGCCAATTGGAGGAAGAGGTGGTACATGGGAGCCGTAGTGATGGTGATGATGGACAACCCCTCCTCTCATTGTTGAATGTTGAAGGTCCTAAACAACATCAAATGTGGCACTTATTACTACATATTGTGGAATATCAACATTGTTTAAGCGGAATACAACATCTCTAGATGGTTACCTGCCCTGAATGTGAGTCTAGAGGTGTGATTTGACTGTTGCTTCCTCCTGGGTATATGGCCATTGTTGGAAGAGCCTTCAGCATCATATTGTGCATGATGATCTGGTGCATC
>NW_015740698.1:0-388 GCF_001515625.1 Sinocyclocheilus rhinocerous
AGAACCCTATTAGATGTAATCACTGCTTACATAATCTGAATACCACGAGTCACTGAGATTAATAATATATTTATGCCATTTGTGCACGTTGAGTCAATATCAAAGACACACACACCTTGCTTCTCTCATTCTCTGATCTCTGCAGTCTATTTCTGAAGTTCTCATCAGCTTCCGGGGTTTGGGCGTCATGTCTTCTCAAAGCCTTTCAGTATACATGGAAATTACATTGAAATAACATGAGTTTAAATCTAATGCATCACTGAGTGTTCATTTGGTCCAGAAACAGTATAAATTATGTCTAAATCTAAACATCTATTTATTAATCTAAATCTAATCTAAAATCTAAATGATGTTGAAAATAATGTCCACTGACCACATTTGAACTAGT
>NW_015740699.1:0-388 GCF_001515625.1 Sinocyclocheilus rhinocerous
CTAAACGTCTATTTGACATCTGATAGGAAACGTCCTAAAGACGTACTGCAGATGAACAAACACTTTAAAAATATGTCTTGCAGATGTAAATGTCAAATTGACGTCTCCATGATGTACATGTGCTATCAGGGAAGTACATGTCTTGCAGTTCTAAGGGAAAAAATTATTTTTCAATTGTTAGTTTATATCACGCAATTCTGAAAAAAAAAAAAAAAGTCAGAATTGTGAGATAAGAAGCCACAGTTACCTTTTTTATTATTATTTTTTATTCAGTGCCGAGGTGGATACGAGCTTCCAAATGGATGTGGCGTCTCACATGACACAACATTCATACCATGTGTCACTCAAGAACATATAGAAAGTGCATATTCTACACATTTTTTTTTTT
>NW_015740700.1:0-388 GCF_001515625.1 Sinocyclocheilus rhinocerous
CCAGTCCATCAGTTAACATCATGTGAAGCCAAAAGCTGTGTGTTTGTAAGAAACAAATCCATCATCACGGAGTTTTAACTTTAAGTTGCTTGCTTCTGGGCAAAATACTGGTCTATAATCTATAATAACACTTCAGTGAAAAAGTCCATGCACATATTTGTTTAGAAATGCTTTGGCCTGTTTTGCTTGTAAATGGTGCTTGATCTGTGCACATTTCTTTCCTGATTCATACGAAACTACTTTTTTCACTCAAGAAAACAATATTATGGATAGAGGACTCGTATTTTAGCAAGAAGCAAAGCTCAAAGTAAAAAATCTCTTAATTACAAACATGCAACTTTTCTCTTCACAAGACATTAACTGATGGACTGGAGTGGATTACTTGTGG
>NW_015740701.1:0-388 GCF_001515625.1 Sinocyclocheilus rhinocerous
GGACAGTATAATGCAAGTTAGGCAGCGGCAAGTTAAAACAAGATATATTTCTTTAAATAAGTTCATGCTGTCTATTTACATCACAACATACACAAATCTTACAAAATAAGTATTTGGCTATAACACTGAATCAGAACACTAAAGGACTGATAGTTGATTCTGATGTCATAATCAGAAAGAAAACTTAATCTCTAGTGATGTCATAATGCAGTTCTGATGAAATCACATGAGAATTCTCACTCTTATTATTGTCCTTTCCTGTTTTTCTTTTACAATAAACCGTAAAACATTGAAATAAAGGAAATGAAAGCCTTGAAATAAAGCTGAAATAAGTTGAGGTACTAAAAAATAAATAAATAAAAAAGCTTTATTTAAAAAAAGCTATATA
>NW_015740702.1:0-388 GCF_001515625.1 Sinocyclocheilus rhinocerous
CGCTCGTTCCCTTATCTTGGGGAACTGAGGTTATGTTAGTAACTGGAGTGTTTTCCATAATGAGGATTCATGCTGCACTTTAACAGAAGTTACTACAGGCTTCAGTGCATTTGGTGTATTTTTTGGTTTAATGTATTCATATTAAGATTTTACTTACCTCTTATTTCTGTCATGTGATCTATCTTACTATATTCACCATTGTGATGGCATAATGCTGCACTTTAACTCAAGTTAATACATGATTTTGAAGTTGTCACATTACATTCTTTTTACCATGTTCTCCACTGAGGGTTCAAACATGGCATGTAGCTGGAAAGAGTCAAGCAAAGAAAGAAACAGAGAAGAATGTGTTTAGGAATAGTGATTTTCTAGAATAATAAAAAAAAAA
>NW_015740703.1:0-388 GCF_001515625.1 Sinocyclocheilus rhinocerous
AAAAAAAACATATTTATTTTAATCAGTCTTTTCCAGTACTCAGCCTTAACCGCTCTGTTCCTTCTACTTTGCTGAAAGACACATTTGATTTTTAACTCACTCTTAAAAAAAACTGCATATATTTCTATTCGATCTCTTCAGCTGATATTTGATGAATGATGATCTTACCTCTGTGGTGACTCTGATCACATCACTGTCTGTGGTGTAGTTGAGTTTCCCCAGCGCAGCACATTTGATCTCATACTCAGCTTCTTCTCTCAGATCAGTCAGAGTAACTGTGTGTTGATCCTTCAGCACAGCTTCAGATCTCCAGACTGAGTCCTGCTTCGCTTTATACAGTAACCTGAGCTCCACTGTAGCAGGACATGATGGAGGAACCACCTTCAGA
>NW_015740704.1:0-388 GCF_001515625.1 Sinocyclocheilus rhinocerous
TAAAAATGTTTTTTTTTATGTAAATAATTACATTTATAATAATAATAAATGTTAAAAAGTTGTTTTGTTTTTCTCATGGACACCATAGGCCTACATTTGATCATTTCACACTTCATGCCGTCACCAGAAGCCTTTTACTGAGCAAATATGTTTTATGGCATGCCAGCACACTGCTGCAGGTCTCTTCTTCATCTTCAGAGATGCTGGTGGTGATATCTGTGTGTTGGTGTGACGTCTCTTCAGGTAGCATCATCATGTACGGGGCTCTGCTGCTGTTCGAGTCGGAGTTTGTGCACATCGTGGCGATCTCGTTCACGTCTCTGATCCTGACAGAGCTGCTGATGGTGGCGCTGACCGTGCAGACGTGGCACTGGCTGATGATAGTAGC
>NW_015740705.1:0-388 GCF_001515625.1 Sinocyclocheilus rhinocerous
TAATAATCCTGGCATTTATTTGTTAGGTTGCATGTCATGTGTCCATTAACCAACATTAAAGTACCGTGAACATGCAAATGTGTTGATAAATGATCAAAAGATTACCTTAATCTCAAAAAGGTTTAGGAATCAATGATTTACAGGAAGAACTAATGGCACACAGTGCAGTGTTTGAGTGATTTTACTGTACATCATGAAGGAACTCAGCTGAGCGTGCTCTGATTGGTCACAACACGTGAATAAAGGCACAGACATGTAATTTCTTTCCATTGTTTTATTTTTTTCTTATGTCAAAAAAGCAGATCAGAGGAGCTGCGGTGCTGCTTCAGAGTTTGGGGTGGCGGAAGTCTTTGCCTGCGAACTTGGCCTTGTCTCCGAGCTCCTCCTC
>NW_015740706.1:0-388 GCF_001515625.1 Sinocyclocheilus rhinocerous
AAACCGAGGCATTAGAGAACACATAAATTACACAACAATTACAATACAATACAAAAATACAGAAAGAGAAATATGTGACCAGGGCCTGTCGAGCTTTCTAAAGGACAAAAGTCATATGGACTATTTTTATAGTGCTATATATAATTTTATATTTTATTTATCCCCTTTATTTATTTATTTTAGTTTGACACCTACTGGCCACTTTATGCTTTCATTCAATGCAAAAGAGCATAATAATGGAACAATACTGAATTTACTCAAGTTGTTAATCACAGATTGAAAATCTGTGAAATTTATGGTTACCGTAGCTATGGTTGTCAGAACTTTACCGTAAAAAATATGATAGTTTTAAGGTTTCCAGATTTAATTTAAATTTACTGTAAAAATC
>NW_015740707.1:0-388 GCF_001515625.1 Sinocyclocheilus rhinocerous
TATATACTTTGTGACATTTGTTGTTTTTTAGTTTGCTTGTTTGTTTTTAATACATTTGCAGTTATATGCAAATTAATTATTATTATCAAAATAAGTTATATGCAAATATAATTAAACAAACACATCAATAGAAATAAAGAAAAAGAAAAATATTTTAATTAATTTCCAAAACTGTATGGGAAAAAATAAATATAAATATAATTATATCAATAAACAAAATTGGTATAATAAATACATGTATGCAATAAACAAATTAATGTATAAAAAAATAAAAACAAAAGAAAAATATGATAATTAATTTGCATATATTTCAATGGAAAAACAAAACAAAAACATTTTCCACTGTTTTTGGTAGCATGAGGGGTCTGAATACTTTTGCAAGACATAC
>NW_015740708.1:0-388 GCF_001515625.1 Sinocyclocheilus rhinocerous
GAACCAAGAACTCCATTTCCTCCTTTATCCTTGGAACTGCCTTGTATCTTCAGTCCTTTTCCTTTTGCATGTGAACTGCTAGTATGTGAACATTTACTATGACTGTCGATTGTGCTCAAAACAGCAATTTTTGCAGTAGATGCTGCAATCTCAGCGTCTAATTCCATTTGTTCCCTTTGTTTTCTCAATTCCTCCTGTTGTGTTTCAATTGCATGTTTAGCTTTTAATGCATTAGCACGTGCTACAAGTGCAGCCTTCTCTGCCTCGGCCTGTATACATGCAGACACTGTAGATGAATTACTGCTACCTGAACTGCACTTACTAAAGGCAGTACACTTAGATACATTTGAAACACTGTCCTCTGGACCAACATCATCATCCTTATTAT
>NW_015740709.1:0-388 GCF_001515625.1 Sinocyclocheilus rhinocerous
TAGGTGCAGTGAATGGCACATTTTTTCTTAAGGTGGGCCTTTAGCCAGTTGTACCCTACGTATGCACACTCTTCAGAAACCACTGAGGAGTTCACATGACCTCGTAATCACATCAAACATTGTGAATCTGCAGTGTCATGATGGTTTCTTTCAATAAGAATTGCTTGATTTGTGTATATTATGTTTTCATAATTGGAACAACAGTGGCATTTTTCATGCTGTCAAAAGGGCCAGTGAGAGTTTATCATTAAACATATAATCTAGCAATAAAGTAAATAAGACACATGATATTCAATTTGTTGTAGATGTGTGGCCTTCATAACGACAAATGGCAGGCAGTTTCTCTACACCAGTGTTTCCCAACTGGGGTGGGTGCCGTGTAAAAAAA
>NW_015740710.1:0-388 GCF_001515625.1 Sinocyclocheilus rhinocerous
TCCTCCTGGGCGTGGTCCAGCGGAATTTCTATAAGTGAGATTTGTCCAGCCACCGGCTGGTCGTCGCGTCCACATTTTTTCATAATTTAGACGTCCTTGCCCTGTAGACACAGATTTTGTCTGATTAATCTGCCTATTTCTCCCCTAGGGTGGAAATGGTTATATCTGTAGTCTTTAGCTGGGCTTGGGACTCAGTTTGATTTATGATTGTGCGACCGCCAGCTGGTCGTTGCCATCCTCTTTGATAGATTTTATATTTAGACGTCCCTGCCATGCAGGCATGCATTTGTCTGTTTTATCTACATATTTCTCCCTTAGGGTGGAAATAGATATATCTGCAGTCCTCAGCGGTGCTTGGGACTCAGTTTGGCTCATGTTCTTTAAGAGT
>NW_015740711.1:0-388 GCF_001515625.1 Sinocyclocheilus rhinocerous
TCTGATCGGTGGAGATGTCTCTGGTAGCGTACGACAGCAGCGACGACAGTGATCGCGATGAATCGCCGGGTTCGCCTGCTCGACCTGCGGCTAAGATCGGCGGACTTTTCGCAGCTCTGCCCGCGCCGAAAAACGCGGAGATCCGATCGAGCGCAGATCAGACATCAGCTCCTCAACCTAAGAGGATGACTTTGGATCTGCCCAAACCCAAAAAACGCACAGAACCCGTTAAAATCACCGTTCCTGAAATAAAACCAGCAGATGTGAGTTTTACTGATTCATTAATGCCAATCGTTTTACTGAAGCTCTTTCTGATTGATGATGTTTTTCTGTTCTAGTCTGACTCTGATGAGGACGAGCCCGTCCGAAAGAAATCAGCTCCTCAGGT
>NW_015740712.1:0-388 GCF_001515625.1 Sinocyclocheilus rhinocerous
GTGCATTTTGAATTGTTTTAACTAATCATCTTGTAATAAATGTCAATTCAGTTCTATTTCTGAGTATGAATTATCATATGCAGTAAAAGAAAAGAACACTCAAGCACTGTAAAAGGTTTTGCCACAAGCTCAACTGACTGGCTTCTGACCTTAGAGCTGTACATGAATCATGAGCTTCTAGAACGTTTGACCTCCTAACTGAACTCATTTTCACAAAATGAACATAGAAATAAAAACAGTATAAATAACAAAAAAACAAACACAATAATTTCTTAGTCTTATTAAGTGCAAACAATAAGAGCAGCCATAATCAAAGTAAGTTCCTTTCTCAATATTTAAAGTGCAAATTTTTCCAAGTATGATACAGAGCTATAGACAACTACACAAC
>NW_015740713.1:0-388 GCF_001515625.1 Sinocyclocheilus rhinocerous
TGGGCAGCAATAGCCAAGGAGACTCAAGCACACAACCTTAATACATACAAATATAGCTTTTATTCTTATACAATAATACAAATCATATTAAAACCTCAAAAGGGCAAAGCAGCAGGTTAAGATGGGGGTCACATATGATTAATAGTGTATTTGATTAATCAAAAGTTACCTAGAATAAGTAAGCAATCAACAAGCAGAAAAGTATTCAGCAGAGGGTTTAAACACCTTAAAACTAAGTAATGTGCTGCCAATTATACACAATTTCATTACACAGCAAACACCAAAAGGTACAAAAATCCATAAGTGCATCAGTTAAATCACACACACTTCAATACACCCCAACAGGGCACTCACTACATGCCAAAACCACTCTGGCTAACTACTAAGC
>NW_015740714.1:0-388 GCF_001515625.1 Sinocyclocheilus rhinocerous
CCAGCGCTGGGTTATATTTAACCCAGCATTTTTTAGAGTGTACAAGGCTGTTTTTGTTGCTGTGCCTTTAAAACTTTAATACAACCACCTTCTTCACATGTGAAAGGAGTTTTAGTAATTTGTTGCACTCACACATGGGCTGCTGTTGGGTTTAATATAGTTATTCAATAACAGCCTTCACAACTGTTGATATCAGACTTAAATAATGAATGGATGATGAAAAGAAGCTCCTTAAATCTAACATTGGGATTCTTCAGAAGGATCTGTGAAACAGCAGCTGCTATACAGCCAGAAACATCAAAAGGTTTGCTGAACTTTCCTACATTTTACTTTTAATATTAATTTAGCAATACTCAAAGTCAGTTCACTTTGCAGCCATATTTGTAAC
>NW_015740715.1:0-388 GCF_001515625.1 Sinocyclocheilus rhinocerous
TCTGGGGTATAATCTGATTAGGTCGCGATCACAATTGGCGTAGTCGGCAGGGTCCTAAAGTGACAAGCAGAGACTGCCACATAGAAATTGTTGAAATTTTTATTTTTGTTGTATGTTTTTGTGGGGTGTTCTCCTTACAGCAAAGCAGCAGCTGGTAAGATGCAGACAATAGGATTCTGGTAGTGGATGAAACCTGGTTTAAGTGGTAAGGTTTCCCTTTTTCCTCCTTTCCCCTAGATTTTTTTTTCGTAATGGAGGTTGAATTGGAGGAGTTGTGGTGATAGGTGCAGTCATTGAGGGGAGAGAATGAGCGGTTGCATCAACAACAGGCAGGCCAGGCTATGGGAGCTGTGGGCCCCTCAACTGTGAATGCCCCACCTGTCCCGAG
>NW_015740716.1:0-388 GCF_001515625.1 Sinocyclocheilus rhinocerous
TTAAATAAAGAATAGTTATGCAGTTGTCCACTTACATCTGTGGCATTGATACTCTTGACAGTGGTTTCCCCCCTGGCTGATCATTTTGATAGTTATAAGGATTGGTGGTGATAAGCAGGGCCTCTGTAAAACATCAAACTTACTGTTAATTGCTTTCCAAGACAGGATATTACTGTTTTCTGTGTTCTAAGCTTTGAGGCCACCAACTAGCAATCCCAAATAACAAAAACTGTGTTTTCGGTTGCATTAAAGCTTATGCATTATTTCTTAAATGGACCATTAATTGGTTGTGACGTGCCTGGAGCTTATTAATTTTTCAAAGTGTCTTGTTGTTTTTAAATCAGTTTTTATTCAGACTGTAACTTAACTGCTCAACAGACATTTCACT
>NW_015740717.1:0-388 GCF_001515625.1 Sinocyclocheilus rhinocerous
TTAACTAAATCATAAAGGACAGCTTACTCTGGTTCAGTGTATCATATAAATCTGATTATGGCTATAATGTCATCTTGCTTTGCTAAATGCCTTTTGGTGTTTCAGAAGCCTTTCAGTGTTTACTGTTGATTCAGTTTAATATAGTATTATTTTTCTGGGATATTTATACAGTACATACTGTTATTTAACGGTATATCTCCTAAAAAAATCTGTGAAGAGTCTGGAAAAACAAGTCTACTAAACATAAACATATGAAGAATTCACACAATCTAATATGCAGAACAGAATGTAGCTTCACAACTTCAACTGGCGATACAACAGCTAAGAACAAAACAGGATGCAAGAAAATAGGCCATGAAGGAGACTTCAGTCCAAAGTGAGTCTTTCT
>NW_015740718.1:0-388 GCF_001515625.1 Sinocyclocheilus rhinocerous
TTCATGGGATTGTAGTTCTTTCTCTCATTAAAGCCCTCATTAAAGTACACATACCTTTGTCTTTATGTGCGATTTTCAAATACTTTTTTGCTTAAAATTGAATCGTGTGATTGCACTCATAGCTTGGTTTGGTTCATAGCTTATAGCTTTTTAATGAAGACTTACTTTAATGTCTTTGGGAAAAATGAAGGGGAAAATACTTCCGGAATCAAGGTTTTTGAAATGTGGGCGTGCTGTTGCACTTTATTATAGAAAAATATTTGACCAGTCAGTGCCGCAGCCAATCACAATCAAGTATTAAAGAGAGCCATTTCATGTAACTATTGACTTTTGATTTAATAATTTAATGAAGTTCGCAACGCAGGTTCGGGAGGAGCCTAATCAACCA
>NW_015740719.1:0-388 GCF_001515625.1 Sinocyclocheilus rhinocerous
TGTTGATCCCAAAAGAAGAATTACTTTGTTTTTCACATCCTCCACCTTTCTTCCGAACACATACTGATTAAAACTTACATTCTCTGACATTTTTTTGTGTAGCATCAGCGAATGGATTGACGGATTGCCCTTTTCTATTCGTGAAGATTGATTCAAGAACAACCCACTCCCATCCTTATTTGATTCTTTACCCTTACAACTGGCCGTAAACACAGTTTCAGGACTGGGGAGACTCACTCCATCATTTCCACAGTTTGCAAAAACTCTGACCGTGTAAATTGTGTCTCCTTTCAGTCCCTGAAAAGTGCACTCCCTGTTTGTAGATTTCACAGACTTCCAAGGCTTTTCATTTGCATGATCCTTTGTGCATTCTCTGAACTCCAACACA
>NW_015740720.1:0-388 GCF_001515625.1 Sinocyclocheilus rhinocerous
TTCTGCTCTTCAAAGAAGAATCCTCAGGTTTGGAAGCACATGAGAGCGAGTAGATGATGTGTTCTGAGTTGTTGTCGTGCTAAACATCTCCTTTTCGCTTCGCAGAGTGAACTTTGGATCTGCATCAACAACACATTGCCGGGTACGTGAACACAGATGGAGACGTTGAGAGCCGTCTGCAGAACACACCTGTACCAGCCTTAAAAGAACAAGAGAGGATTTAGAGTCTCTGAAGACATAATGCCTCCCAGATGCACAGATATCACACTTCACATCAGTCAAGCTACACCTTGCATGGCCATTAAAACCCCGTCCAGAGCGTTGAGCTGCAGCTCATAAAGAACCCAAGCCAAATGCTCCACATTCAAAGCACATCTGCATGCAATAT